>NC_136068.1:1932526024-1932633524 GCF_964261635.1 Lissotriton helveticus | reverse complement strand
GATGGCGCTGGAGCGTCGGGCCCGTACCCGGCCGTCGCCGGCACTGAGAGCCGCGGGGGCTAAGCCGCGATGAGTAAGAGGGCCACTGCGGTGAGCACGGAAGCCCGGGCGAAGGCCCGGGTGGAGCTGCCGCAGGTGCAGATCTTGGTGGTGGTAGCAAATATTCAAACAAGAACTTTGAAGGCCGAAGTGGAGAAGGGTTCCATGTGAACAGCAGTTGAACATGGGTCAGTCGGGCCTAAGAGATGGGTGAGCGCCATTTGGAAGGGACAGGGGATGTCCTCCGTTGCCCTCGACCGATCGAAAGGGAGTCGGGTTCAGATCCCCGAACCCGGAGTGGCGGAGACGGGTGCCCTCGCGGTGTCCAGTGCGGTAACGCAAACGGTCCCGGAGAAGCCGGCGGGAGCCCCAGGGAGAGTTCTCTTTTCTTTGTGAAGGGCAGGGCGCCCTGGAATGGGTTCGCCCCGAGAGATCACAGCCAGGTGGGGATCGTCCGGGCCGTCACCAGCTAGTTTTCGCCTGCGTTCAGTTGATGTGGAAGGGCTGTGGCATCACTATTTCACCGTGGTCGCGAGAGAGCTCGCTCAGGCCGCAGCCATTACCTTCGGCTGCTGGCCACGCCCTCGGTTTTCTTCATTGTGGATTGTCTGCCGGACTCCAATTCCAACAGTTTGCTGCTGCTGCTCGGGAAGCGGGGGGAGGAAGAGGAAGGGGAGCTCCATGGCATATGGAAGAAGGCCAGAAAGTAAAGGGTGCATCTGTAGTAAAAACGTGCAGATACACCCTCGGAGCTAGGACAGATCAACTCCCCGATACTGGACTATATAATCAAGACTCTTCTCCCCCAGCAATTGTAACTTTGCCAACTTCTCAAAGGAGGTGAAGGATGAAAAAGGGGTGGGGTAGAGAAGAGAGGAAGGACTGAACTTTCAGAAGCTATCAAAAGTGGAGGTAGCGGCAGAGGGAAGAAATCACTTGCCCCCAAAATTAAAGATAGCCCCGTCTCTGAAGTCTTACTATAAGGTCCTAACTACCCCCTCTGTCCCCTCTGTTTGTGTGGCCAGCCGGGAGGGTCTCTGTTCTAATACCATCAGAAGGATGGATTTGAAAGAACCGCGAAATAAGTTTCCACTGGCAGCAACACAATCCTCCCCTACTCTTTCAGCTTCTGACACTTTGGCGGCGGCATCGCCAGAGGATTTCTGTGGTTCCAGACTCTTGTCCACACAACAGTCTCCTTATCAAACCGTTTCGGTGCATTGAAGACACAAGACAGAGAGCTGGTCTTCTGCCCAGAGCTAATGCATCAAGTCAATACACCTCAACATATTCAACATTCCTCCACCTCTAGCTCAGGGACAGGGACAGTGACTGATCTCTTTCTTGCGCTCAAAGAAGAGATATTGAGTAGATTCACTGTCTCTGAAAATAACCAAGCGGCAATACAAGCTTTGTGTGCTGTATTAGCCCAGAAGTTGAAAGAGGTCTCTCTAAGAACTGACACGCTTGAGCAGGAAATCCCAAGGATTAAGGAAGCCATAAATGCTTCCTCAGCAGAAATGGCCAAATTAACAAGTCAGAACAAGGAAATGAAGGATGATCTAGAGCAGTTGGAGAACCACTCCAGGAGGAACAATTTGAGACTAATTAATGTTCCCGACGCTTTAGAAGGTTCCGAAAAAAAATCACTAATGTTGACCTGGAACAAGAGATACAACGGGTACATTGTGACCCTTATAAGAGGAACCTTGCAAAACAGAAGCCTAGGAAAATTCTGGTAAACTTTCATACATACACTGTAAAGGAGGCAATGTTATCAACCGCATTGAAGGAAGGGACACTTACATCTAATGCCCTCTCTAACTCCTTTACATTCAATAGCAGGTCCGACATGTGTCACACTACGGCACAGAAACAGTGGGAGATGGGCAAACAAATGGTGGAATTAAATAAATTGGGGGCTAGAGCACAACTGAAGTTCCCGGCATCACTCAAATGTATACCTTCCGCTCAGTAGATGAGGCTGATGATCTCATTCAAAAAATTAAGAAAGGAGGGGAGGTATAAGGGAGGTTGAACTTTCAAAATTAAGGAGGCTCTTCGTGCCAGAGAGATCAGGGAAGGAAAGTGGGTAATGATATTTTTTGATAATTGACCCGAGCACCAGACTCCGTTTAGGCTTATAGCCTAATAGTAGGGAATGTTCCCCAGAGGGTGGGGAGGGGCACGAAGGGGATGGACGCACTGTAAACAAACCACCTGCAATGGATGATATATGTTCCCAGTGAGTGTAGTCGATCTTTAGTAACTACATGTTAACTCCTGTCAAGTCAAGTTAAAATGTATATAGCGCACTACTCACCCAGAGGGTCTCAAGGCGCTTGGAGGAGGGGGTGTTCGTTACTTATCAAATAACCAGGTTTTGAGTTGTTTTCTGAAGGAGAGGTGGTTCTGTGTGAGGTGGAGGTGGGTGGGGAGAGAATTCCATGTTTTGGCCGCTAAGTAGGAGAAAGATCTCCCACCCATGGTGGATCTTTGGATGCGTGGAATCGCGGCGAGGGCTTGATTGGACGATCGTAGTTGGCGTGTGGGGGTGTAGAAGGTCAGGCGCATGTTTAGGTATATAGGTCCTAGGTCGTAGAGGGCTTTGTGTGCGTGGGTGACGGAACGTTATTCTCTTGTTGACGGGGAGCCAATGGAGGTCTCTCAGGTTGCCGGATATGTGGTTGTGGCGGGGGATGTCTAGAATGAGTCTGGCGGAGGCGTTCTGAATGCGTTGTTGTTTTTTCTGTAATTTGGCTGTGGTTCCGGCATAGAGGGTGTTTCCGTAGTCCAGTTGGCTAGTGACAAGTGCTTGGGTGACCATCTTTCTTGTTTCGGTGGGGATCCATCGGAAGATTTTTTTGAGCATACGTAGGATGTTAAAGCATGATGATGAGATGGCGTTGACTTGTCTGGACATCAAGAGGGAGGAGTCCAGGATGAAGCCCAGGTTGCGTGCGTGGTCAAGTGCAGGACCACTTGCCAAACAATCAACTCCTTTGATTGTTTGGCAAGTGGTACCTGACCATCCTCTGTGCATGGGTTTCCAGATTTGACCCTACCATAGTTAACTGCCACAGCTTATTTATGTGTTGTCAATTTTCAATTTTTTTATAGTTGTTTACTGATTCGCAGATCGCTAATTTTTTGGAATATTGTTTACTCCACAGATAGTGAAAGCAAGAACAGAGAAAGGAAATGTTCGAAGGCTATAATCTGTGCTAACAAAGAGACCCCAGGCAAACACTCACCAGTGGAGGCCCTGCAAAGCTATAAGGGTAGTAATTTATGGACTCCTAACCACCGAAAGAACAAAGAGAAGAGCGGTCATTTAGGAGATGTTGACAGTAATTCAGCACTTCCCAGTTCACAAAATGTGATGCCCAGAAAAAAAAGACATGACAAATATGAATGTAAATCAACTCCGGGGGATGAATTACTGTCCTTGAAAAACTGCAAATCATATTCGTGCACCACGTGCAATAAAAGCTTCAAGGAAAAAAGACTTTATAGCAGGCACCTAAGAACTCATATGTCGAGGAAACCGTATCCGTGCAGTGAATGTGAGTTAAGTTTCATTGACAATTTTGGACTTATTCTTCACCAGAGAACACATACTTTAGTGAAACCTTTCAAATGTACTGCATGTGCAAAAAGCTTCAGCCGCAAGTCTGCATTATTGGAACATCAAAGAACGCACACCGGAGACAAACCATATCAGTGTACTGAGTGTGGAAAAGATTTTAGGACCAAAAGAGATCTCCTTGTTCATCAGAGAACACATACAGGCGAAAGGCCGTATCGCTGTACTGAATGTGCTAAAAGTTTCAGTCGAAAAGACACCCTTCACAAACACGAGAGAAGACACACCAAAGAGAGACCTTACCAGTGTAATCAATGCAAGCAGAGCTTCAGCCGGAAGGAAGCTTTAAATAAACACCAGAAAGCGCACATGCATTGAATATTAAAAGCAATGTTATGTTATGTTATTTTTTCTTTTGTATAGCGCAACGGTTACTCAAAAAGAGTGTCCCGGCGCTTTAGGTAAGGAGAACTACATCACCATAACATAACACAGTAAAATGAAGTAACAAGAACAACACCATATCAGTGTGTCGAATGAATGAAATTTTATGTACGCGGTTATTGCTTCTAAGTCATCAAACAGCACACATGGGAAAGGAGCTGTTTGAGCGTTGTGTTTGTCAGAAAAGATGCTCTCAAAGGGCATATCTTATACATACAGGAGAAAAATCATAACAATGCTCTAAATGTGAGAAAAGATTTTGCTATGGACATTGCTCAAAAAAGCATTTGAGGACGCTCTTCAAACTTGAGGAGTGCTGTGAATGGAGCTGCGGAAGTCACAAAGTTATCTATTGTCACGTATTGTCTTTTTTATGATGGTGAACACACTGGACACATTTCACTCTGCATATACATTTGTTTCAAAATAATTTGGGTTTATAACCATGCTCAACACAGCTCAGACCTTTATCTACACCATATTTTAAAGTACTTTGCGTTGGTCATGAAATTACTTTCCATATATTATTCTTTTTGATGGGTACATTTAACGGTCTCGAAAAAGTGCTGTGTACAATAAATGTCCGTTTGTTGATGCTTGTGAATGCAAAGCTGGGGGCCATGCCATTAGTAATGTGAACCTGTCAGCTTGTTTTGTTACTTTCCTTCTTAGTATACCTTGTATTGCTCCCCTGATATTAGCAAATGCAATACTGTGGGCCGAGTCTAGGAATACATTCTTTGCAATTGCATTCATTTGACTACAACAGCAAAAAATACCTTATTTCATGCCTTTGCAACTCAGAGAAACAGCAGGACATCAATGCCCCTCCGTGTTGCTTGGCAGCATCATTTCCTGCCACTGATATTGGTCTACGTAGTACATAATCTTTGTCCTTATCAGTTATAACAGCGTGCACATATTGGGTTCTGTGAATGGGTATACGACCAAATGGGTTGGCTAGTCGAGTAACTATTTTATTCATTAGATTTGTAATTAAAACCTGAATGTGCCTTAATATTGAACATGAAACCAATACCCTTTTGAACAGGTTAGATAACTTACAATTAATCCTGTTGAAAAGTATTTTTATAAGTGTTGCAGTAACCTTACTAAGAATTTGATTCTCCTTGCCTCCATCAGTGAGCCAACATTCATCCAAAAGGAACCCTCTAGGCCTCCCCCACCTCATGGTAATCTGTGGACTCCAGGGCCAGTTGGCTGACAACCTTGTGTGCAAGCTACATGGCCATAACAAGCTGCAAGAGGCCTTTTCTTAGCTGGGCCCTTCTGTCTGCCTCTGCAGTTAGTCTCTCAGTGCCTGCCCTTAGGTCCTGGGGGTCTTGGAAGTGGACTCCGGCGGATGGTTGAAGCGTAAAAGACTAAGGGCCTGTTTACGAGTCCTGGACCGCTGAACCCATGGTGGCAGTCAGACCACCGCTGCACTGCAAGACCGCCCACAGTATTGCGACTGCGTCAGTCGGACCGCCAGCACCGCTGGGATCAAGGATCCCGCTGGGCCGGCGGTCTTTCACTGACATGGAATAGGCTGGCATTTTACCACCCTTTTCACAGCGTTGAACCTGCCATGAAAAGCGGTGCAGAATGGCAACAAAAGGAGCCTTGCAGGGCCCCCTGCTGGTTTTGGTCCTGGGGGTGCATGCGGGGGGCACATGTAGTGCGCCCCTGGATGTGCACCGCCCCTTCCTGCACGGAGTGGCATATGTGCTACACTATGGAGGTAGGTGCAATCGACGATCTTACTGCAGCGGTCTGCATGATAGACTCTTCTATGAGCCTAGCCGACCGCCACAGTCAGAGTGCTGCAAGACTGCCCGCCAGAGCAGGATTGAACTCTTAATTTGGCAGGCGGTCGCACCACGGGTTTGGCGGTCCTACAGCAGACAGCGCGTTACACCGTCTGCTGTAGGACCGCCAAACTCGTAATCGGCCCCTAAGTCAGAAGGTAAAATCTTTAACCAGGATGAACCTGGGTCGTGTATCCGACCCATGGTCCATTGCGGTTGGCCTCTAATTGGTTCTGTGCTCCTGTCTACTCTGACCATTGACTATCATTGGCGCTGTGTGCTTCTTGTTGCCATTTCTACTTAAAACCTTAAAAATTCCTATCTCTGGAAGTTTCGTCATTTTGTTTATTGCATTTTACTCTATTTTTCAAATTCGGTTTGGGATTTTTATTGTTTTGCATTTAGACTTTATTTCTGTTTTTGTACTGCATAAATACTTTATAGATTGCCGTAAGTTAAGCCTATGTGCGCTATGCCATAGCTACAAGGGGACTGAGCTCTGGTAAGACAAGAGTTGTGATTATTCCTTGAAGTGGGCCTTTATCCACCCCAAATAATAATCCAGTTTCTTACAGGGGTCGTTTGGTCAGTTTTGAGCAACTCAGGGAAGATTCCTTGGGAGAGTGAGGCTTTGATTAAGGAGCATCAAGCATAATCGATGAGATAGTAATTGTTCTTTATGGTATTCGCAGGCTGGAAGGCCAAGTAGTAGCTATCCAGGTTTCGGTGATTGTGTCAAGTTCGTCTTTACTGATAGTGAAAAGGGTAGACTCGTTGTTGCTGGATTTGAGGCATTCTGGCTTTGAAGTATGCTAAAGTTTGAGCCTCATGGTAGTGGAGCTCATTACCTTTGGAGACAGAGGAGTGTGTTGCAGCAGAGGGGAGAGGAGTGCTGATGGAAATGACATATAGAAATAATCTTCCTGGCAGGGTTAGTGGAGGTGCCATTTTCCTTTTGTATGAACTATTGTTTTGGTGGTGGGAATGGATTGTTAGTACTGTCGTGTTAAAGCTTTTAATCAGATCTGATTCATGACATGAAGGATATGAGGAGAGATACCATGTAGATTACGCAATGCAAACTTCTTTTCTTGCAACAAGGATCCGTGAACTAAGGCTGACTTGGCTTCTTTTGTTAATGTTTTAAATTAAGCAGTGCAAGGAAGTGAACTGGGGCAAATGCAGCCTTGTGGTATTCCAGGGTGGTAATAATGCCAGCAGAGAGGTCGCTCTGGCTGAGTCTTTGAAGGAGAAGACCTTAAGAGCAGAAGACATTTTTTTTTTTTGCATCATGGGGCAGAAACACATATACCCTGTTTGGGATTCAGAAGTCGGTTTGATAGAGATGGGCTATCTTTCCATAAGAAATCTAGCCTACGTAACACTTGTTTTAACTGCTGCAGTTCTCTGATTGACGATGGTGTACATGGCCATGTTTGGCAGGGCAGGTCAAATATACACTGAGGAAAGTTCACTATTGACTTTCTGTCAAGGGTTCTTGGATATGTTGGCTAATGTCACTCGCTTTTACAAAATTAGCCTGAATCTGACCCAGGTCCTTTCAATTGAAAGGTCTCCCCTGAAATAACCCCTGTCACACTCTTTTACCATAGCCAACAAAGCAAAAGAAATGGGCCAGATCACTCTGACCAGCCTTGATGGAATTGACCATTTCGGTCAAGTGGATCGAAAACTATGTGAAGTTCTCATTGGATCCTTATCATTGGCCTCAAAGAAAGATGCACCTGATCTTTTTTTTTTTTTTTGCAGAGTTTTATATAGCGCAAACTTGACCCGAATCGGGCATCAGAGCGCTTTACATAGCACAAAGTTGCGTTACATGAGGACACATTCATTTTTGTTAGGCACGGGGAGCTTAAGTGATTTGCCCAGAATCACAGGATGTTTGGCGTCGTTGCCGAGATTCTAACCCAGAACCCCAGGTCCGAGGTCGAGCGCCCTAGCCCTTAGGCCAACTCCTCTCTGCACACTACCATGGGCTGATCAAAGCAGTCACAGATAGCCTTAGTCCCTAATAGGACATGTACTCAAATCCATGCAAGAGGGAAAGGTAGTAAGAGTTAAGGAGTGCTCATCATTCGGTACATATCATGGAAGGGAGAAACGTAGACTGCTTCACCAACCCGATGTTATGGATTTTGTATACAGTTTTTGCCCTTCAGATACTGTAATGTCCCATTTGTTATTGGATGTGTACAAGAATAATACCTTAATGTATTCCTCTACTCCAACATGAGTGTTATTTTACAAATGTGCTGGCTAAATTGTGAGGCCAAACATTTTTTTTATAAACCTAAAAATAGTGTTTCTGAAAAGGAAAGAATTGAATATCTGGATTATGTCATTTTTCTTAGGAAGGTTGTAAAGCACTAATTCCGTGTATCTGAGCTGCTCTCCGTCATCGTCAAGGAACCAATACCTCAACTGGTGACCAACACACCTGAATTCCCCAAACTGCTGTCCACTTTGCAGAAAATTGAGGTGTTCAAGGATGCCATGCCGCAAATCTTAAGTATGCTTCTGACTTACTCTGTGGTGCTTTCAGGCCCAAAGCCCTAGGGCCCTCCGGTCTGGTTACCTCCAGTGTGTCGTCCCCCGATACTGTCTGCCCGGTTGAGATCCATCACTGGGCTAGTATGGATGGCGGTACAGAATTTCACAATGGCTCCCTGGTTTAGATCCATTTCTGCTGCACCACTGCCCTTGCTGGCCCCATCCGCGTTGATCAATGAGCTGGTACCGACACCCAAGTTGAAGCCAGATCTGACACCTGGCCCAGATTGTCTGATGTTGGTCAGCAAAAAAAAAATAAAGTGCAATCAGTTACTATACTATCTAATTCTGACCCAATGCCTCTACCGCGATGCAACTATCAGCAGAAACTGCAATCTCTCTTTTTGGCTCTGACCTTGAACCAGAACAGGATGCACCCAGGATACTGATGATGATGGAGAGAGGGATGGCTTGTTTCCCCCCTCTTTATACTGATGATGCCCTACCTGTTATTTACATAATATCAGTTGCCGCGACGCCACCCTGAAAAGGGCTTGACTCGCCAAACGGACTAGCAATGGAGTAAGGTGCCTCGTTTGCAGTGGTGGTTCGGAGGGCAGCTGAGCCGCTAGCTTTGAAGCTGCCCAGCTATGCGACTAAGACAGATATTATAACAGATTCTACAACTTGGTCTGGCAATATTTGAGCCTTTGTTCCCATTAAATGATGCCCTTTTGGAAGCCTTGATATCTACATAGTTGAAACCATGTTCCTGTCTGCTCTTTCATCAGTAAGTAGCCAAGCGACAGAGGCCTGCTCCTGTGACCCAGATTTTCTCACCAAGCACCCTACCTCAGAAAGCCTCCCTCTAAAGGCTTTACCCAGTATGGTTAATACTAAGCTTCTTCCAGTCAATCCCCTGGATAGAGAATCCAAATGGCTTGATGTAATTGGCAAGCAAATGTATTTTTCTGCCAGCTTGGCCATATAGTCCATAAATGCAGCCTGTCTGTTGGGCCACTACCCACATGACAGGGGGACATGGCCATCAAGATCTTGCTGGCTGTCCCGAAATACCTTCCCTGGCTCAGGCTTTTCTTGATGGCCAGGATTCAGCTAAAAATGCTGTCCGTGCAAGTCTGGACACCATAGACTGTCGCCAGTGTCAGGCTTTGAAGGCATGCCTGGATGAGGTTGACCAGATTTCCTGATAATGTACAAGAACTGTTGATGAACATCCTCTTCGAGGGCCCAGACTCTGTGGAGAGAAGATTGAAACTTTCCAGCTCGGAGTCTAAGACAGGCATTCCAAGGTATGCATCTTAGGGCTATTGATGCCTGCAAAATAATTTCTACCTCTGTTGCTCAAATTTAGGGGCGATTCCAAGGTGTGAGCATACAGGCAATGGCAGCCGCCTAAACCACAGGGGACCATTTAATCCTTTCGGGCCATGGAAGTGGTACTGGAAGACCTCAATCAATCAATTAGGATTCGTAGAGCGCGGCAGCATCACCTGGGAAGGTCTCTAGGCGATCATGCTGCCTGTTCTATTGGTTGAAAATCCCGGTCTTGAGATCCTGCTGAAGCGATGGTGAGGCTCTGAGGTGCAGGGTGAGGGTGATTGAGGATTGAGGCATTAGCCGCCAGGTGGGAGAAGGAGCGGCCTACGCTGTTCGTCTGGCAGATGCGTCAGGTGGCTGCTAGGGAGAGGGATTTGGAACGGAGTTTCCTGCTAGGTTGATGGAAATTCATTCAGTTGTTTAGGTACATCAGTCCTTTGTTGTGTAGTGCCTTGTAAGTGTAGATGAGCAGCTTGAACTGGAATCTCTTCGTGACAGGTAGCCAGTGGAGTTTCCTGAGGTGAGGGGTGATGTGCGCACATCTGGGGGAGATCGAGGATGAGTCTGGCTGCTGTGTTCTGGATAGTCTAAAGTTTCGTCATGAGTTCGAAAGTGATTCCTATGTAGAGGGAGTTGCCATAGTCTAGTTTGCTGGTGACCAGAGCTTGTTTGACTGTTAGCCTAGTGTTGGGTGGGAGCCATTTGACAACCTTCCTGAGCATTCAAAGGGTGAGGAAGCAAGCACAGGAGACATCACTGACCTGCTGCTGCATGGATAGCTGGCTGGGGAAGATAAAGCTGAGTTTGCAGGCGTGTTCGGGGGGTTGGGCCCAGCTCAGGTAGCCAACATTCGTTGTTCCAGACGGTATCCTTGCCTTTCCCGAAGATGATTTCATCCAGGTGGCTGCATCTTACATGCATCTTTGGAACTTGTCCTTGTTGAGGGAGAGGATGTTGAGTCCGTGGCTCTTGATGATGTTGGCCAGGGGTGTCCTGTATATGTTGAATAGGGTTGGGCTGAGGGATGAGCCTTCCACAGCTGATGTTCTTAGAGAGCAAGGAGTAGGGAGGGAGGATGACCTTTGCAGTCTTTGAGGTAGGATGCGATCCACTTGAGGGCTGCTCTTTGGATAACGATCTGGTGAAGTCTCGTTGATCAGTGTGTGGTGGGATAAGTTGTCGAAAGCTGCGGAGAGGTCGAGGAGGATGATGGCTGCTGTTTCTCTGGTCTAGCAGCATTCTGATGTAGTCCGTAGCCGTGACTAGGGCTGTCTCGGTGCTGTGGTTTGCTCCAAAGCAGGATTGGGAGGGGTCCAGAAGGTTGTGGTTTTCCAGATGTCTAGTGAGCTGGATGTTGATGGCTTTCTTCATGATGTTGGCTGGGAAAGGGAGCAGGGGGATGGGTCAGTAGTTCTTAGGTTCCCCTGGGTCTGCGGATGGCTTCTTCAGCTGCGGCTTTGCATCAGCATGTTTCCATTTCTGTGGGAAGTGGACCTTTGGGAGTTCGTTGCTGATGGGATGATTGCCGAGGTCAAATATATATGGTGTGGGCAGGGGTCTGCTGGGGCTCCAGAGTGCATGGATCTCATGATGGACGCTGTTTTCTTCTCGGGAGGGTGTTCCACGAGGTGAGCTGGTGTGGGTCTGTGTCAGTCGGCGTTATGCAGTCGATGCTGTCATGGGGGGGAGGTTGGGTTGCGATCACATCACACGGGACAGCAATGCGATAAGGATAAAGCTAATTGAGAACAATTGGCGTGTGGTGGTCATCGGGGGAGGTACAATCTATGCGGTATTCATCGATCTCAAATCCGCCTTTGACCTGGTCCCCCGTAACAAATTATGGGGGGTACTTAAAGATTCAGGGATGCCACTAGAATTGCTATCATTGGTAGTCAAGCTACATGAATCTAATTTTGCCCAGGTTCATTGGGGTGTGCAGGGTAACGTCACTGATAGATTTCCAGTGACTAAAGGGGTACACCACTGGTGCGTCCTAGCGCCAACCCTATTTTCACTATTTATCAACAGAGTTGTTAATTATTTCACCTCTTTTCCAACTGACACCCTCACCCTGGCAGGCATGAAGATACCCATACTTATGTTTGCCGATGATACTCTTATAATATGGAAAACACAAAAAGGGTTGCAGAGTGCATTGGAAAGATTTGAGGATTTTTGTGTAGATCATGAGTTATTGGTTAATGTGGAGAAAACCAAATTCATGGTTCTCCACAAAGTGATAAAAGGAAGGGTTTTTATGAATAAGGTCCAACTTGAATAGACAGATGTATTTACATATTTAGGGATAACACTGGGAAGGAAATTAAATTGGAGACCCCCGGTTGACATAATGTCCCTGAAGCATACCCAACTAGCAGGAGCATTGTTGAAAGAGCTGAGGCTGTCCCATACCAAACCGGTAGACCCGGCGCTAAAGATATATGATACAAAAGTTAGGGCCTCGGTTTTGTTTGGCGCAGAGCTTTGGGGCCTCGACAATTTGACACCCCTGACCACTGCCCAGAATAAATTCTTGAGAGACCTAGTCAACTTTCCACAATCTACTCCACTCAAGACCCTATATCTAGATTTGGGTTGAAGTCCTCTAGAAGAAATAGCTCAATACAGACCACTAGTGTATTGGAGAAAGCTCTGGTCCACCCAAGAATTGTCACACTATGCAAATGCTTTATTAGACGTAAGAGGGGCCGATTCCTCATGCAAAATCCCCTGGTTACAAAAAATAAAGTGTACACTGGCTAACATGGAGACGAGCCATTTATGGGAAGATCCGGTAGGAAATCTTTAAGGAGACATACTGGAATATGGTTAAAATGGATTGTCTGAAATCTATCAACGCCATCTCCCTGTCAATCATTTTTTAGGGGCACAAGCAAGATACCCTGTATGAGGAGTACTGGGATCTAATAACTAAACCTTGTGATAAAAAGCTATTCCATCAATTCAGGGTGGGTACACTCCCCGTTAAATCGTTTACTCATAAATGGAATGGCTCATTGGGCGACAAATGTGTTTCATGTCCTGAGCAGGTTGAGTCAATCCCTCACATCTTATTTGTGCGTCCAGCATATAACCTACCGAGGGAGAAATGGTTAAAACCAATATGTTCCAATCTGGGTACCAGATCTAGTGTTACAGCCCTTCGTATTTTAAAGACCAACACGCAGGAGCCGATTGTGATAGCCATGGACACATTCTTGAGCTGGATGTGGGGTATACGAGCCAAAAACATGAATAAATAGAAGTAATGAATGGCATTTGTATCCAAAGAGAGATGTATTTACATTTGCTGCATACTCCACTGCGCTATAGGGCTGCACATGTTAGTCATTTTTTACACTCTTCATATCTTTAGCAGCATTGAAAGGAAACATTTTGTATAAATGATAGCTAGGTGGAGTCGATTGTGTAATGTATTTGTTAATTTAGTAAATGCAGAAATTATTAATTCTTTTTAAAAAATTTAATATCATAGACGATTTTAAACAAATTTTTGTTTTTAATGTATTTTATCTTACAATTTTTTGTTGTTTATCCATCAAAACTATTATTACATTTTAACAATTGTACATATATATGTGTCTTTCTTCCATTTTATGTAACAGTGTTATCAGTTGTCTTTTATGATCTAAACCATCGAAATAAAGACTATTTTGACTTGACTTGACTGCAAGCTAATTGAGAACAATGAAATGAGTGGAAGATTCATGATGAAAATAAATTTATGATAAAAGCAAGAATGCATTAAGTTACTTTTTGTTTACATTGGGGTTATGTTTAATTATTTGAATAGGATTTTCGTGGGCAGCATCATTCGCCAGTGCACTTGGGTACTGCCCTCATGGAAGTACAGCGACTAGTAGATTGCTTAAAGTGTCCTTAGTTGGAGGGCACACCCAGTGAGCACGACCAGACTTTGAGGAACTTGTTTAAAATTCAAGAACATTAAGGATTGCACAGTGGCTTCAAATTCGATTGAGGTCCATTTTCTATTGCAAGAAATGCTGTGAGGTGTGCTTTTTATAATAGATATCTTAATGACCCTGAGAAGTTCCTCATATTTGTACAAACTCTACAAGTAAGAGCTGCTGATAACAATGCCATGACAGCAGCTAAGGGGACTACAAACATAATTAATGTGAACTAATCGATCAGCTAATGTGAAATATAATGATCATAGATATTTGCAAACGGTTCAGATCTCAACAAAACCGTATTAAAAAGCCTTTCATGCTATCACAAAAATCTCCAATTAGGATGATTCTAATATGTCAGCTAAATAAAAACAAAAAACATTCAAGTCAGAAAATCACAAGGGTACTTCAAACTTTCTTGTTGGTGCTCTTCTTTGGACATTTTCTTTATTTTTGATTTTGTGTGAAATAAAAGTACTGTACGGTGAGTAACATGTCAGTGGAAGCCAAATCTGCCGAAGCCACACTGAGTATCTGGAAAGTGAAGGCCCACAAACACCTCTTCATACATCAAACATGGGGCCTATTCACAAATGCAAATGTAAACATGAGTATCTACATGGGCTATTCACATTTTTTAGTGTACATTTTCTGTGCAAAGTGTAGACTTGCATGACATATTTACAAGTTTAAAGGCACGACAGCCAAAAATGGCCCAACACAGCAGTAAATGTACTCCAGCCCAGATCTGGAGTAAGTCCAGCACCACATATGTCCAGCCACCGGTTACTGCAACACACTCACATTAAAAATAACAGAGGCAGGGACTCAAAATAGAACCTTATAACAACTGATGTTAAAATAGATTAATTTATTCATTTTATAATTTTTAAAATATATAAAAAAATAATTTCTTGTAACAAATATTTAAATAAAAAGTAAATATTTCATGATTAAATATTTAAAAAACGTTTTTACTTAAAAGTACATGTAGCTTTAATTTTTCGAAAAATAATTCAGTTTAAAATATTTCTATACATACCAATTTTTAAAACATGAATAAATATAAGCATTTTACTTTAGGCAGGATTTTTAAAATAAATCTTTAAATTAATTAAATATTTAATTCAAAATAAAGTTATTCCTAGTAACTTTTCAAATGTAGACAGAGTCCTCCACCACTGTGGCAGAGATCTCTCTATGGTAAAATATAGGGAACATTTAAAAGGTTTATTAAACTCTTAAATCAGCAGTAACATGTTTATGTTAAATATTAATTATATTCATGTAAATTAATGTTATATTTGTGTTAAATGTAGAAACAGCTACAGCTCTGAAGTTACTTTTGAATTAAATATTTAATTTAAATTAAAAATATTGATTTATTTAAAAAAATATATATATTAAAAATAAATTAGTTTATTTTAACATTATTTCCTATGGAGTTCAATTTTAAGACCCTGCCTTCATTATTTTCTGTGGGTGGATGTTGCAGTTCCAGTAGTTGGCCATGTGTAGTGCTGGACATCTTATCAGAGATGTTTGGGGATCTTTTTGGATGTAGTCATTTTAGAAATGCAGTTTTTGAATAGCAGAAGGCTTACTCCAGTGTTGGTGGGTGTCTGGCCCTTCTTATAGCCCTCCCATTTAGTAGTGAGTATCTTTAGCCACTCCCACTGGTCCCTCCCACATTCACTACTAAGGAGCCGATTACAATCTTGCCCGGAAAGCATTCTGACCGAATCGGTTCCGGAATGATTTCCAGACGACTCAGATGGAGGGAGTCCGACCGTACGATTTGGATGCATCCCGATGCTTCCGGATATGATTTGGTCGGACTCCCATTGACTTCAATGGGAGCCTGTGTTCCGAATGCGAACACAGGCTCCCATTGAAGAAAGAGGTGGCTGGGCAGAAACTTGCACCCTGTGGCGGGCACCCGATGGTGCCTGCCACACTGTGCATGGTTGGGAAGAGGGGACCCATGGGTACCCCCACAGGCCCGATTCGGACCCCCAAAGTTAGGTTCAGACAGTAGTTTCGGGCAAACCGAATTGGAACGGATGTCCGAATCGGTCATCGTAATCGCTCGCTCAGAAACGTAGTTCATAGAGCTGTACTATTCGGCTTCGAAAAGCTCAACCTGTCCGAATGCCTTTCAGAACTGTTTCGGACAGCCCTTACTGTTTCCCTGCATCGTAATCGGTAGTTTGGAACTTTATACGATTCGGTCGCGAATAAGGGTACCGAATCCGATTCGGCAAGCCTGAATTCGATTCGGAGCCCTTCTGAACAAGATCGTAATCGACCCCTAAGTAGTAAACTTACATGTTTGAGGTTTCTAACCAGAGAAAAGATAGAGGAGGTGGAGATTTACACTTCTAGGCTAGTGAAAGAAGTTTATGGGCCAAGTAGTTTGAAACTCCTTGGCAGAGGCATAACTGGCTCTCTACACTATTTAAAAGCCATGGTAAAAGATTTAATCGTGAGCATCATGCTACACGGCAGACAACATTTTGATTGGTAAATCAGTTGCCTCTTTTATATAGTCTACATGGTTAATGGTGAAGAAAGATGTGTGGTAGCTTTTCAAGAAATTAGTATTTTAATTATGTTTGTAATATGTACTGAACACTATTGTACGTTATGCAAAAATAGCACTGGGCTCTATAGCATCCTGTGGAACGCCGTGGTAACAGAGCCTGCAACACACCCAGTACTTCTGACAATTTTAACCATGGGTTCTGTCCGACATGTAATCACCTGGCTGTATAAAGCAATATGTGACTTGACCATGCTTTCCCTAGAAGCACTTCAACATTAATGGGAAGGGGAAGTTTGGAAGTGCACTCCATGATACGAAATGGGAATTCGCCTTACAATTTCTGCGACAAGTATACCGCAATTCTCACTTTTAGAACTTACAATTCTTTATGCTACACCATGCATATCTCACACCTGCCCAAATCAATCGCATTTTCCCCCAAGCAGAAGCTAGGTGTCCTAGATGTCACGCCTTTGGTGCGGATGTACAACACATTATTTGGTCCTGTCCACCGTACACCACTATTGGGTTAAGGTACACAAAATTCTCCTCCAGATTACGGAACTTCCTGATATCAACACATGGGAGGCATGCTCACTTGGTATCTTTAAGTGACGCAGGCCTCACAAAAAGTACCCTCACGCTTCACCTCCATGGCACTTCTCCTTGCCAAGCGCACTCTTACCTTAAACTGGCATTCCACAACGACCCCCCCATCATTGGGGGCTTGATATGGCGCGGTCCGCAGATGGGGAGAGGCAGAGGAAGATGCCATCCACTATGAGGAGGTGTGTGGCCAACGCAAAAGACCCATTTCTCCAGAACGGGTTGCCTTGTTCTCGGAGTTTATGCAATGCACACGAAATGACGACCTCCCCCCATGAAAACTTACAGGATGCTGCCCTATTCACTATAATTGTAGCTCCTTCCTGTCTACACAAAGCCCTTATTGTTCATATAGAGTGCTTCTAACTAAGCGACTCCCGCACACGCTGCTCCCAACTTCCCTAGATATCCTCGATTAAATGAATCCTGCTGCGCCCCCTCTATGTGTCCCCTCTCCTATCCCTGTTATATACTCCCCCCAGTTCCACCCGTTGTTTGACAGCTGCATTTAAAATGATGAAGTTACACTTTATGTACATGATTCTTCATAATGTACTTACATACTGGACTTGCATGCTCTAAACGTGTATCTTTCTTCTCTTTAGCTGTGCTCAACATTGATTTTGCATGTGTTGGTATATGTGAGACTTACCATGATGTTGATTATACATACGTTTTCTTTTTCATCAATAAAACGGATTATTTGTAAAATCCATTCTGGATTGTGTTTATATGGTACTTATTTTAATTATTATGTATGTTATGGCCAGAGTCAGAACATTAAACATTTTTTCAAAATTGGTAATCAGGAAATCACCTCTCTGTCCCTCATCCCCACCATTACCTCATGAATTATGCCAACACCTAAGCACCTTCACAAACAATACATTTATGAATAATTAACTGAAATCACTCAAGTACATATTCAATTTTCAGTGCTAAACTGGTTGTTTGAATATTTTTATCATCATCAGTATTAATGCATTTCGTACATGGGGGTACATCGGAACAACAAAGAAAGCAGCAATCTTGATGAAACGGTACATTGTGTGTTCCCCCATATATCCATCTCTTGTACCCGACAGGAAAAAGAGAAAAGTTAAACATTTCAAGCAGTACTGTGCAAGGATGTACTTAAATAATAACAGTTCACTGTAATAGTCACCACTGCCACATGCAACCTGTAAGGCGAGTAAGCGGTTTAAGGAACCATGTTCTTCAAATAAGCAATACAGGCGCGAATCAGAGCCCTTTTTAAGCAGTCATGTGTGGTTCCGGCAATTAAAATTGGTTATGTTCCGACCAAAGGTCGCCATCTCAGGCTGAGGGCATGTTATGATAAGTGTGGTCTTGTACCTTCTGAGCGTTCCAGTATGCCGTGTCATTTACGCCTGTTTCAGTGTCCCCTGCCCCAAGGATGTGTCTCCCGTGTACTGCCCGAACAAGGCATGCTCGGCCCTGAGTGTCATGATGCGTCTGCGGATAGCAATCCGCGGAAATGGTCGCCGGGCAGGGTCCACCAAGGTCCCTTGTGGAGTCAATATTCAGTACTTTTATTCAACAAGTTAACCAGTGAACTGAGTCCCATGAGAACAGGGATGGGACCTCGTGCGAAGTGCAAAACTAAAACCAATCGGAAGTTAACACGGGCAAGTACGGGTGTGTATGGGTTGTCGATAGCAATATGAGTTATCTGATGCGATAGTCTATCGTCTAAGTGAGAGAGGGGTGGGGGGGAACAGGAAAACCTCCTGGGTTGTCTCTCACAGGGCTGCGCGAGCATGTCCGTGTGAGCGTCTGTCGATTAGGATCACCTCCTTGTGTGTGTTCTATTGCAGGGATGTCATGTGTGGGGGGGGGTCCCCCACCAAGGTGCGTGCATTGGTACAGTAAGTGAAGGGACGCGAACCTAGATAATACCTCTCTGTAAACATGCCTGGTGGAAGGCGGCTAATATATCATCCTAGGCTTGGGCTATAGGGTATTTGCGGGTACCCGCAGTCTCCTCCCTATGTAAAGCTACGCTCTCCGCTCTCGCCCAGTTGTCGAAGGAGTGACGCCAGTGTATGGGTTGTGGGGGCTCGCCATTCTTCCAGCGTTTGGTGATGAGCCTTTTCGCTGTGATTAATCCAAGGTCCCAGAATCGGGACGGAACCTTCGTCAGTTTGGTCCGTCTGAAGAGGCCCAATAGGCAGGCCTCCCATGTGTGTGGCAATCCTCCTCCCGCCCCCGCTGTCAATGTAGCCGACACCGCATCCCAGTAGCCGTGTAGGGAAGAGCAGGCCCAAAGCATGTGCAGGAAACTCGCGTCTACCAATCCGCATCTGGGGCAAGCCGCCGTGGTCAGCTCAAAATAGCGATTTATCTTGTCCGGGGATAGGTACGCCCTATGTATTACATAGTATTGAATAATCTTAAAACGGGGGTTGCGTGGGATATTGAGAGTCCCAGCAAGGATCACCGCCCATTCCTTGTCAGTCCAGTTCTGTCCTCTGTCCGCGGCCCACTTCTCACGCAACCGCTGTGGGGAGAATTGCGTGTGTATGTGCAAGGCCTGTGCAAGCTAGTGTACCAAGTGGGACCCGGACCCCATCACATGCAAGTACTGTACCAGTAGGTGGGTCGGAAATTCCACTGTCAAATCTCCCCAAGCACGTGTTAGCGTGCGTGTGAGTGTTGCGTGCGTAAGGAATTGTCCGACTGGTAGCTCCGTGTTAGTAGCCAGCATCTCGAACGGAATCAATGCGCCTTCCTCGTATAGGTCGCCCAGTGTATCTACTTCGGCTCGCGTCCAGCTGTTCAACATCGCGTCAGTGAGTGCGCCATTTTCCCAAGGTGTCCCCAGTAGCGGCAGGTTCGGGGCATACGGCTTGGTGTGGCTTGTGAGCTTCAGGCCACGTATGTAGCATTTCCGCGCCACTCCCAGGTGTATCTGTGCGGGGCAGCGGGATTTCCACAGTGGATGAAACCACGCGTGTATCTGCGCAGCATTCGCAACCATTGTATCCGTGGTAGTGTCGGACAGGTTTCGTCCGCTCAGCCAATAAGCGACCCACTGCAGTTGTGCAGCTAGGTAGTATAACTCCTGGTTAGGGACAGCCAGACCACCAGCCTTTACCGGTGCATATAGTGTCCGTAGCGCGACTCTAGCTCGACCCGCATTCCAGATCAGCTTCCTGATCAGAGTCTCGAGTTCCCGAAATATGCGGGTGGGGACATTAACTGGCAGGTTAGCGTAGTAATATAACAACCTAGGTAATACCACCATTTTCGTCAGAGTTATACGACTTGGGACGTTTAACGGGAGGGAGTTCCAAAACGTTACTTGCGCTGTGAGTGAGGTAATCGCTCGCACCAGGTTGCCCTGCAGTATGTCAGTAGGAGCTCAGTATATAAATATCCCCAAATATCGGAACATGGCGGGATACCATGCAAGATGTTCTCCCAGAACTGTGATATCGCATTCCGGCGTGGCAGCACCAAATGAATACACACCGGATTTTGCCCAGTTGACTTTGAGTCCAGACATGTCTCCAAAGACTCTGAATATGTCTGAAAGAGCCGGCGGGAAGCGGGTCAAGTCTCTAATGTAAAGTAATAGGTCGTCTGCCTAGTGTGACACTGCATGAGTTCCGTCGGCTAGGGGGATGCCCCAGTGCTCGCCAGAGAAGCGGAGTTGAGCTGCCAGGGGCTCCATCATGAGAGCAAAGATTAGGGGGGAGAGGGGAGCAGTTTGCCCGTCCGGACTCGCACCGTGGGTCTCTGGTACAGGAGTTCCACCAGCTGGAGAAAGTCATCACCCAGATCAAATTTACGCAGCACAGATATGAGATAGGGCCACTCCACAGAGTCAAAGGCCTTCTCAAGGTCAAGTATCAAACATCCTGAGTGAGGCCATTGGGATGTGGCTAGGCTCTGTACTTTAAACAGTCGCCGGATGTTGTACGACGTGCTGCGTGTGAGCACAAAGCCATTTTGGTCATTATGGACACGGGTAGGTACCAACTCCACCAGTCTTTGAGCCAACATGGATGCCAGAAGCTTATAATCAGTGTTGAGGAGCGCTAGTGGTCTGTAGGAGCCCATATTTGTCCCATCTCTGCCCGGCTTCAAGAGAGATATGAGATTCGCCTCATTCAATGTGGGCGGAAGGGCGGAATCGGAGACGGCCGCCTCAAGCACACGCAGCAGTTCTGGGATTAATGTAATAGAAAAGGCCTTATAGAACTCAGCGGGTAGTCCGTCTGGGCCCGGCGACTTCCCGTTGGAGGGAAAATATGGCTGTTCGGAGCTCCTCTGACGTAAGTGGCGCGCCTAGCTCATCACGCTGCGCATCAGTGATCGCCGGCAGCTGCGAGGTAGATAAATAATCCGAGATCTGGTCAGCGGTGACCTGTATGCGGGAACGGTAGAGGGCGTCGTAGTGAGTCACAAAGGCATCATGGATAGCCCTCTGTGTATATACGATGGTGTCCGGGGCTGTCCGCAGAGACATCACCGGGGTGCTCTGGGTGTCTCGCCTAATCAGCCATGACAGTAGCTTGCCAGGTTTATCCCCAAAACTGTGCGTGCGCGCCGAATGTGCGGCGTAATTCAAGTGTTTCAATCAGTCCAGTGCTAATGCGTGTCGCTCCCTAGTCGCCAATAAGGACTCGTCATCTCCCGCTCTCGCCTTCCGCTCCCCTTCCAAGAGTTCCGATTCAATCCGTACAAGTTCCCTTTCGATCTGCTTTCGCATTCCCGCCTGTGTGCCCAGACAATGGTCCCTGAGGACTACTTTGAGTGCGTCCCATTCTAGTTGG
Organism: Lissotriton helveticus; assembly: GCF_964261635.1. Classification (NCBI taxonomy): domain Eukaryota; kingdom Metazoa; phylum Chordata; class Amphibia; order Caudata; family Salamandridae; genus Lissotriton; species Lissotriton helveticus. Next base: position 1,932,611,901 of record NC_136068.1, on the reverse strand, counting down.
GGGGAGGAGGCAGTGTTATTATTTTCCTCAAAGTATTGTAGGAGGCGGGTCTCAAGCGCTCCCCTAAACTGGGCGTCTAAGAGCAAATCTGGCTGGAGGCGCCAAGTGGGCACCGGTGGATGCGGGCGCTCCCAGGCAAAGTCTAATGTGTGGGGGTTATGGTCCGAATGTGTGCGGCTCAAATAGCAGGAGTCCGTGACCAAAGGGAGCAGGGCTCTCGTCTACATGTATCTGTCCAATCTGACATGTAAAGTGTGGGCCCCAGAATAATAGGAATACGTCTTTGTGTGAGGGTTGTGTTCTCTCCAAGCGTCATGGAGGTCCCACTGTCCTGCCCAGTCCGTGTGCGCCTCGGAGCTTTGGCCAAGGGAGGGAAAGATCGGTCTAGGGCTATGTCCAGAATGCAGTTATGGTCGTCCCCCAACAAGAAAGGTACACCATGCCATGGCGCAAGCACTGTAGACAGTCGTGTGAAGAAATGAGCTTGGTCAATGTTAGGGGCGTAGAGGGAAGCTAGGACAATGGGCTGCCCAACTAGGGTGCCCTGCAGGACTACATATCTGCCCTCCGTGTCTACTGTGCAGTGAGAAAGTGCAAAGGGAACTACAGGGGGTACCCAGATCAGCGCCCCCCGTGCATAGGCTGAATATCCGGTGGCGTACAGTTGTCCCCTCCATCTGCGGCCGAGTGTTAGTGTCTCCAGGCCTGTCAGATGAGTCTCCTGTAAGAGCGCTATTTGAATGTGGTGTCGCTTGAGGTAAGAATAAATCTGGTAGCGGCGGGATGGTGTGTGCATTCCCTGCACATTCCATGTGCATAGTTTAATCGCAGTCATGTTACTTACGTAATTTCAGTGCGTCCCCCACCAATAGCCCACCCCACCATTCGGCTATCCAAACAGTAACCTGCATCGCCAGCATATCGCATTACACACCCGTAACTTATGAAGAGAATGGGAGGGAAGAACAAAGGGGCTATCAAGGCTGAAAACAAAAGGAACAGCAATACAATACCAAAAGGTCGACAGCAGAACATGTTATCGTCCAAACTCTCTAGGGAGCTGAAGAAACCGTGAGTTCAGGGGGAGATCGTTGAGCACGTAGGCGGTTTCTGTTTCTGAGATAGCATGTGCTCAGGAGGAGGGTGTCTCCCCCCACAGGGTTCACTTGATGCTTAGTGGGCCTCAGTGGGCATCAGTATATCGCTGGAACACAGGTCTGGTGGGTCCCGGTGCCCCCACGGGATGTGGCAAGCCCGACAGGGCCTTAGCAAAGCGAGGCGCTAGCAAAGAGGAACATCCCTTAGGGCAGAAAGAGTCTCGGTGTCTATCAAATAAGGGGGGCAGCTTGTCCGTGTGGGCCTTCAGTGAATGAAGTTAGCAGTTTGTGGGGTGACATCCGGAAGGTCCGCTGACACCTGCGAGTCCGGCAGTCCATATATACGCTTGTCATCACTTGGAATATCACATGGGCTAGCTTCTAAATTTGAATCCGCTTCCAGCAAGCCACTTATTACTGCCAACATCCGTAGAGCCTCTTGTTGCTCGCTATGCACAAGCTCGGCCGGAGGGCCGATGTCCGTTTCCATCCTGTCCGCCTCGTCTGTGAGGGCCGTCGTCTGCGGCGGCGCCGAGGTCCACGGGCGCGTCGTGAGGTTGATGTCGACGGCATCGTGCGGGGTTCCGTGTCGATTCCCGAGTCCAGCCAGGCCTCAACTGCTTCCGGAGTGTCAAAAAAGTGGGTTTTTTCCTGAGCCACAACTCGGAGCCGGGCCGGAAAGAGTAGAGAATATTTCAATTCCAGGCCTCGGAGACGCTGCTTAACCGCCAAAAAGGAGTGCCTCTGACGTTGTACCTGAATGGTGTAATCAGGGAACAGCATGATCTTAGCGTTCCCACCTCGACGTCCGACAGCTTCCTGGTTTCTCGCAGTATGACATCGCGATCTCGGTAGTTTAGGATGCGGATGAGCATGGGTCTGGGGTTGGCGCCTTCAGGAGGGGGCCTCGCCGGCACTCTGTGGGCCGGCTCCACCACGAAGTGCTGAGAAAGGGAACTCTGAGGGAGGAGGTCAGTGAGCCATCTCTCCATGTGTAACTCTGGTTCCCTACCTTCCCATCTTTCCGGCAGTCCAACGATGCGGACGTTGTTCCTTCTTGCCCTCCCTTCCGCGCGATCCTCCAGGAATTCAACCCGATTTAGAAGGTCTTGGACGTGCTTGTCTGTCTGCGCCACTTTGGGCGTAACGTCTGCGATGGTGGTCTCAAGGGCAGTCGTGCGCTCCGATAGTTTCTTGTGGTCAGCCCGCAGGTGTGTGAGGTCGATGGCCACGCTTTCAATTTTCGTTTCCAGGGACGAGCGAGTAAGCTGCAGGGGCTCCTCCAGTCCCTCCAGGGCCGCCAGCATGGTGTCGAGTTTGGAGGCCGTCTGGTCCTGGTCCGCCGCCTTCGCCATTCTCCCCTTCACCTGCGTGCCGCCAGCACCAGCTCTTGTTTTGGGTCCCCCAGACATGGGAAGCGTGCTACAGTTCAGTGCATGGGCGTTTGCGGGGGCCCCCACGGGGTGCCAATGAGAGGGGTTCAGTGTCTATGAGGGCAGAGAAAGTCGGCTCAGGGGTGTCGCCGGGTGGAGGTGTCGGCTAGTTTTTCAGGCTGGCCTGTCCGGCGCCAGGGAGACACATGGGAGAGACTGAGTGCGCAAGGCGATTCAGTGCTAAACTGGTGACCAAAATATACGTGAATAGGTGACCATAACTCTTATATCTTCAGGATTCAAAACAATTATTTCCTTCAAATTTTTACAGAACTAAAAACACCAGAACCGGAGGAAGGAGCTACGCAAGCACCAAAGATGGCCGCGTAGGCCAGTAGCTCCGTAGTGCTCACGCCTCGCCCTAACTATCCTGTTGTCATCCTGAGGCTCAGAGAGGTGCGCCGGCCGGCAGAAGGGAAACGGTGTGGGTCCGTGCCGCTCCTGTCCCGCTGTGAGGTCAGGGGATGTAACAGCGCGTTTTTGAAATCGAGGCCTCCGTGGCAGCAGAAGCCGGGGGCTCGCATGACCTGCGAGGCCGACCCCGAGTTCAACAACACCCGGGGTGGCGGCCAGTCATTGCCGGTCGCGCCCGGATCATAGAGCTGTGTACATCGCGGGTGGTACGGACGGGCATTCTCCCCCCCACCATTTCCCCCCTCTCGCCCGTGGTGGACTTTGGGGCAGATTTCGGGGCCCAGGTGGCGCCCGGCCCGAGTTGGCAAGTAGAAATCATACTGAGGGCCCGAATGAGACATGCGCCCGACTGGCGGCGGCGGTGGCTGTACCTTTTCAGCGAGGCGGTGCGGTGCGAGTGCCCAACTACATATTGGAGCAGCCTGCCGTCAGTGATTGTACTGCCACTGGAGTGGCGGTGAACTGCAGCGCCGAGTGAGTGTGGCACCTGGAGGGAGGTCCCGGAGGCAGGGGCTCGTGACTGGAGCTTTGCCACGGGGCCAGAGGCCCCGACAGGGACTGCTGGAGCCCACTTCTGAGGTGTGAGTGGGAGGCCCCCTGTGTGAACGCTGCCCCAACTTCTGGTGGATGGACGGTCTGGTTCCACTCTGGTGGGGAGGCCTCTTGGAGGGGGCTCTGTTCGCGTTGATCTGAGCCGGGTGCGGATGGCCTCGAGGATTTACGGGCCCGACTCATACAGACCTGATCGGTTGGGGCCTGGGCATACCCTGCTACTGCTGTGGCGGCGGTGGTGGTTGGCGCAGTTTGGTCCGTGTGCAGAATCAAGATGGCGACTAAACCGGAGGGGGAGAAGCCGCCGTCCAGAACAACAAATGGGTCTTGCTACGTCCAATCTAATAAGCTGGACCAGTATACACAGCCCAGGGGCTCGCCTACCGGGCCAGGGAGGACGCAGGTAGGAGCTGGAGAATCCACGGGCCTGGCATCGGAGCCCACTTTGCAGGATGTGATGGCCACCATAGACGGGGTTAAGACTTCTCTTGAGCAGAAGATGGAGTCACTGGATCATAAGTTGGACACTATGGCCATTGAGGTTAACCTAATCCGAGCGGACCTCACCAAAACAAGCGAGAAAGCGAAGTCGTGGATATCAAAACGGCAAGCTTGACGGATGACGTGGCACAGCTGCAGCAGGAGGTTCGGAATTTAAGGACACCGGAGACCTGACAAGCCGCAAGCTGGATGAGTATGAAGGAAGAGTCCGGAGGAATAACGTGCACATTACTGGCGTCCCCGAGAAAGCGGAAGGGGTCGTACCAGACCTCTTTGTGGAAAATATTATCCTTAACCATTTGAAACCGAAAGGGTTGGGGAACTTCTTCACAATAGAACGGGCGCACAGGATCCCGGGTGGGAGGCTGAGGCCGGGAGCCCCACCTCGTCTGATGATTGCGAGGGTGCTTAACTTTAGGGACAGAGACGCTATCCTGCAGGCATCCAGATCAGGGGGCCCCCCTGAAATACTCGAACTCCACCCTCTCCTTTTTTCCTGACTTTACTCAAATTGTTCAGCGGTAGAGTTTCCTTGGTGTTAAGAAGAGACTCAGAGACGGAGGCTTGAAATACGCCATGGTATTTCCAGCTAAGTTGCGAGTTGAGGTGGAGGGCAAAGTCTTGTTTTTTGACAATCCGGAAATAGCCTCTGACTGGTTGGATAGGCTTCCCCCTCGGGGGGAGCCCAGGAGACAGAGTGGCGAGGATGGAGACGGCTCTCAGGAACAGGAGTGATGATTACTGCCGTTGCCTGTGGTGGGTGGAACGGGTGGTGGGGGGGGGGGGTTCTGCTGCGAGACGTTTCTTGGGATGGCTCCTCAAGACTGAGTTAAAATTGTTTTTTTAGGGGCGGAGGCGGGGAAGCGGGGCACTGACATCCTCCTCGAATCTACTTTTAGATAGTTGGTTTAGTTAGAGTATGGGGCGACAGGCACACTGCAAATTGGGGCTTGGCGATTGCCGCGCGCAGCGGTGCAGGGTGGAGGTAGGAGGGATGGGAAAGTTGTTGTGTGATTGTTGTTTTCTTTTTCATTTTTTGCATCAGGTGATAATAATGTAGCGATATCCCCTTTGCATGGGTTAGATGGCGCATAATAGTCGAGGATCGGGGATGAAAGTGCTGAGTTGGAATGTGAATGGTCTGGGCGACAAGATCAAGAGAGGGATGGTTAGTCAGCTTATTAGGAGACACTCCCTAGATGTGGTATTGCTGCAGGAGACACACCTGGTGGGTAATAGATGCATGGCCCTCCATAAAGGGGGGTATAAGTTGGTGGTGCGTGTAGGGTTCACTACCGGATCCAGGGGTGTTGGGATTTTGGTTAAAAATTCCTTTCCCATGTCAGTGCAGGCTACGTGGCTGGATCAGAGGGGCAGATATGCCGGAGTGTCGGGGCTACTGGGCGGTAAGACGGTCACCTTCCTATCTATATATGTGCCACCCGGCCTTCAGTTTGATACTTTCTGAGACTTGAGCTCTGTCTTTCTTACGTTGCCCCTTGGCAGTTTAGTTCTGGGGGGCGATTTTAATGCCGTACCGGATGGAGAGGTTGACCGTAGCCCGCCACGAGTGCTTAGGCAGTCGCAGAGATGGCTCCCAGACTTCCTGGAGATGCTAGGATTGGTTGATAGCTGGCGAGTCCGTAACCCAACGCAGACACATTTCACTCACATATCAGCAGCGCACAGTAGTTTGTCCAGGTTGGATTACATATTGCTGCCGGCAGCAATGGCTACCATGATTCAAGAAGCACGATATCTTGGCAGAGGTATTTCTGATCATTCTCCATTGTGGTTACAGCTCACGCTCGGACGACCGGCGGCTGGTAGGATAGCTCCCATTAGCGCTTGGCAGTTAAAAGACCCGGCCATCGAAAAAGAGGTACTCCGGATGTCGTAACGTTACTTCCAGGAAAATTAGGGGACAGTTGATTCAGCGCAGTTCCTCTGGGAAGCTTACAAAACGGTAGCAAGAGCCGAGGTCTTATCTCTGGTAGCGGGGAAAAAGAAGAAAAGTCAGGCGGAGGTAAATCAGAAAGAGGCAGAAGTTATAGTTTTGGAGGAGAGAGTTGCTAGGTCACATGCGACGGCGGACCTCCACCTACTGAGGAGGAATACAAAGCCCTAACGAGAGATAGAGCGATTGCTCAAAATAATGCTATACAGAGCCGCATATATGAACATGTTGATAAAGCCAGTAAGTTGATCGCGTGGCTCGAGCATGGGGAATGGGCATCTAGGATGGTACCAGAGTTAGAGGGATCGGAGTCAGATAAAGTTACAGATCCACAAGCTGTGGCGGACGCATTTTTCAGAGTATTATAAGAAGGTTTATACCGCTGACACTGAGTTTACCGAAGCTGAAAATGAAATGATCAGGGATATTATTCTGCCGTGTTGTCGGAGGAAGATAGGTGCTATTTGGACTCTCCGTTCTCCAACGATCAGGTGGCGCAGGCTATAAGACAGATAAAATCCGGTAAAGCGACTGGCCCTAATGGGATACCGATTGAGTTGTATAAATTAAATGCCAATAGGTTCGCCCCGCATGTCCGTGCCATGTTTCTGGAGAGTAAGGAGAAGGGGCAGCTCCCATATGACCAACGAGTGGCAAACATAGTCGTTATACATAAAGTGGGTAAGCCTCAGACACAATGTTCCTCATATAGGCCTATTTCGCTCCTTAATGCAGAGCCTAAAATTCTGGCGAAACTGCTTGCTACTCAGTTGGTAAAGGTAATCACAAATTTGATCCACCCTTGGGCAATTTACTAGATGTACTTGTCATTTTTGGTAGGTACTCAGGATTAGCAATAAAGTGGTCAAAGTCGGTGCTTTTTGTCTTAGTGGGCGACCCGCTGAGGATCCCGCAGTCGGGCCCAATTCAGATTGAGACAGTCAGTTTCAAGTATTTAGGTATATATATATATATATAACGCTTGATTCACAGCTACGATATGCCAATAATTTGGCTTCCCCGTTGAGTAGATGTAAGAAGATGTAGAGCGCTGGAGGACTCTTCCACTGTCATTGCTTGGAAGGGCCGCTCTATTTAAGATGATGGCTCTGCCCCGATTCCTCTATGCCCTGCAGAATTCGATGGACCCGGTACCGGCCTCCTATTTTAGGGAAATTGAGACTATTCAGAGGCAGCTTCTGTGGGAGGGTAGACCTCGAATAGCATTTATTAAATTGACTTTCCCGTGGTATGATGGCGGAATCGGACTCCCGGATTTAAGGAAGTACTATTGGGCTTCACAGCTGGCTGCTGTGAACCATATCGTCTACGGACCCCCGGGAGATCCGGGTTATGCCATGGACCGTGGGATGGCTCCGGGTGGAATGTTAGATAGAGCTCCATATGCCAAACCAGGGAAGTTTGCTCTATGTGGCCCAACCGCACATGCGATATGGGTGTGGCACGCGGCTAATCGATGTTTAGGTTGGGAAGGCAAATTGGCGTTGGCTACTCCCCTGTTGAATTCGGAGAAATTAGGGAGCCTGTGGAAAACCAAGGGGTTCGATAAGTGGGATCTCATAGGGATCACTCAGATAAAAGATGTTTGGGGAGGAGACACGGTGCACACATTCGAATCCCTTCAAGGACAGTATAGTCTGCATGATAACGAACACTACCGATATCGGCAAGTGATACACGCTCTCCTCACTCACATACCTAGGGGCACGGTGCTCCCGGAGGCGTCGCCTCGTGAAGACCGTGTGCTAGATGGGGTCATTCCAGAGAAAACAATTTCTTTGATATATAGGAAACTGGTTAATAATATGGAGAGCCCGTTGGGGCGAATTAGAACACAGTGGGGCGCAGAAGGTTTGGAATTAGATGACGAAGATTGGGTGGAGGCAGTTTCCTCCCCGAAAGAAGTGGCGATTCAGATGAGGCTCCAGCTTGTGCAACTGAAGATACTGCATAGGTCATATATAACTGGGCCTCGGCTGGTGCCAATGGGGCAAAGGGGGAGTGGAGAGTGTAGAAGAGAGTGTGGAGAACCTGGCACCTTTATGCATATTCTTTGGCACTGTGTGGCGAGACAGACATTTTGGACGAAGATCCATGATGAACTAAAAGAGGTGTTGGGTGAGGAGATACGACCAGAGGCCCGAAGGTGTCTGTTGAATGTATGGGAGCCTACAGATTTGAATGTATATCGGAAGCAATGGGTGACGCTGGCGTATATGGTGGCTAAACAAAATATTGCTCAGCTCTGGGGTGCAAGTCAGCCGCCCGAGTCTCTTAGTGGGCCGAAGATCTGGACTGGTGTATGTTTAGGGAGAAATCAGTATATGTGGCCAGGGGTTGCCCGGAGAAATGGGGGAAGATCTGGGGCCATGAAATGGTCACCGAGGAGAGATTTGTGAACCATCGACGCCAGGTCCGGAATTGGAGGCGCAGGAATCCCTATGATCCAAGTGCGAAACATTGACACATGTGATTCTGTACCTGTGCATAATGACCCATGTGATGAAGAATGTACATCACCTGATGTTTATTTCCGTTTTCTTTTTTGTATGTATTTTCTTTTGTCGTTTTGTTAATAAAAAGAGTTAAAAAAAAACAAACAACAGAACCGAAATTACCATTAACTAACAATAAGCTTTTAAAATGGTAATGGTTAATGAATATGTGGCGAGAGGTTTCTGTGCCTGTTCTACAGATTTCATTCAAGGGAACTCCCTGAATTTGTACTAAGAGATAGCCATCCCTCCTTTAAAACAACCTTGAACCCTCTTTTGGGGAGTAATTTCCTGAGTCCCATATGCCCACAGAATTGTTGAATTTATCTGTTGATTCATCGTTAACCCAAAGTAATAAATAGGTTATCTGAACTCCTAAAGAATTTGGTTCTGGCAAGGTATGTCAACAAAGCTCTTTTTATATCGAATGTATAAAGTCCTTTTTCCTCCTCAGACACTGCAAATGAAAAGAATACCAGCAAAACAAGCTTTTGAGACCCATATAAATCAAGAGCATATGGTCCCTTCTGTAATACCATAGTGCCCCCACTGTGCACAAAGTGGGTGCACTCTATTTGCACTCCAAGGGTACTGTGTAAGACGGCCCCACATCAGCAAGGAACAAGGAAGTTTGCCATTTACCCCATGTACACGAAAACATCACGTAATAAGGCGCGCAGAGTGATAGCAGGGTGATTTGGAGAAGGTAGGAACTCTGGCTATAGTGGAGACTGGCAGCATACCATAAGATGGAGCACCAATAAAAACATTCATAAACAGAACGGGGTGAGTACTTCAAGGGAACTTTAAGTATCAGCAGTGCAAACCATTGTGCTGCTTTCAACATTCTGCATCCACTCAGTACACTCATTATTAGTATTTCCTGGATCTTTGTTGTGTTTTCAGCTCCCTTCTCATGCTTGTCTTAGTGATTTTTGGTACCGCCGTTTCAAACATCCCTTTGTCCTGCACTGAGCAGTTTCCCTGTGCTCCCTGCATGGAGGTGGTCACTGCCTAGTACTTCCACTGCTGCCTGGCATTCTGCTCACTCTGGAAAACCCAAAATAGGAGATTATTTCACCAGGTCCTCTCCTCTGAGTCTTCAACTCTAATGTGTAAATCCTGAGCATTCCCCACAGCTTTGTCTTTTTCAGTTCTGTTATTTCTTTTTGTAGCTGTTCCACTGTTTCTTCTGATTTCTGGGACTCTTCATTGACCTTCCCTTGGTCTGTTTGAGTAAATTGTGACAGCGTCAATAAGGAGGAGACTGCATTTACCCTCATCCCATCCATCGGCAATCATCGGTGTCCTGGTTCGTACACCCTCAAGGTCTGAGGCTTCTTTTTTCAACTCTCCATCTTATTGTCACAGGCTTCTTTCCCCTAATTTCTTAATGGGGGCTTTCCACTCTGGTCTCGTGTTTGTCATTTGGCAATGCAGTGGTTTTGCTAAGTCCCAGGGCGCCAGAAGGTCCCCAGCTTCTTCTAAAAAAGTACAGCTCGTTCCTCTAAGCAGGCCTCCTGTTCTGTCGCTGATCTGCAAAGGCTGGGGGTGTCTCCTCATCTGGTCCTCCACCTGCCATCCACACCCTTGTCGGCAGGCTCCGTCACTTCCTTCATTTTGCCTCACTAAGTTGTTGTGGCCCAGCTCTGGCTCTTTGGTCACTAGAATGAACCTTGACCAGAAAACCCAGTCCCCACTCCTGTTCTCCCGGGTCAGTTCAATCTCCTGCTTCTACCGCCTCAACTACAGCTAGGTCTGGTGTGCAATGTCACAGATCAGGCTGTAGGCACAGGCCCCCTGCTGCTCTTTGACTTGCTTGCAGCATTCAAACTCCAACATCATCATGGATACAGTCGCTTTTCTTTCAAAGTGTACCACTTGTTTGTGGCTCAGGATTATGTAGGATTGTCCACAGTTGCTCAAAGGCCCTTGGCTAAGTGTGCCCACCATGTTGCCCTGCTAGGACATGCTCAGCTGTACATCTTCCTATGTAGTTGTTTTTGTTTAGTAAAGCATATCCGTGCAAAGGGCTACATATACCAATAAATAGAAACACACATGGAAATCAAATCAGGTGTTTGTTAAGCGCGATTACTCACCCGTAAGGGTCTCAAGGCGCTGGGGGGGTTAGCAGGTTCTAGTCCATCAAGGAGGGGGTCTGTTAAAGAGCCAGGTTTTTAGGTTTCTTGCAAAGATATGGAGAGATGTTATCCGTCTGAGGTGGAGCGGAAGGTCGTTCCAGGCTCTGGCTGCGTGAAAGGAGAAGGAGCTGCCTCCCGATCTGGTCTTTCCGGTGCAGGGGCCACGGCGTAGGAGAGCTGGGCTGATCGTAGGGTGCTTTGGGGTGCGTGGAATTTGAATCGGCTGTTCAGGTATGCTGGTCCGGTGTCGTGGAAGGGCTTGTGAGCGTTTGTTAGCATCTAGAAGGTGAAACAGTAACTGTCTTTGCCTCATGCTTTATCCTGATATAAAAAAGACCCACAAAATTCAGTGGTGTAGTTTCCTTCCGTGTGTAACAAAACCCACTAGCAGGCTCCAATGCTGGTTTGTTTTAAATCTTTGGACGAGTTCAAAGTCTGTCCACTATAAGCCATGAATAGTGCCAAATGGACAGACAGACAACCGGAGAGACAGTTGTTCATGGTCGCCAGTCAGACTACTTTTTCATCCTAGAACTTGTCAAACTGCTTTTGCTGTGTTAGTCTCTTACCTTCTGAAAAATTCATCTATTGACTTGGTCTTTCCTTCGGAGAGCCAATTGAAATTACGTTCCCCTTAATCTGTATATTCAGTAACTGATGGTTCTCTACATTACTTTCAGACAGAGAGCTGAACATTCTCATGCAATAGTTGGTGGTGATGGTTTTTCCCTTTTTCATTTGATTGTATTATTTATCTAGTTCAAAATGTGGATGTCATTACCTTTCAGTTGAAGTTAAGAAAAGGTACTCACTCTGTGTCCACTGCTGGTGATTGATGGTGGTTGGTGAATATATAAATCCTCCAATTTACCAAGATCCCCTTAAGACTGAGCTAAACATTACAGTATTTGTAAAGTTCTGGCAGTTTCACTGGGACTCAGGGGGCACTTTTAACAAGAACAGTCCTTGATTCTTTTGAGTCACTTGTAATAGTAGAATGTATGTAATCTTTGGAAAATTATATTGTCTTCACATTGAAATATCAAATCCCGCAGCTGAAGCATGTTCTGTGGACTGAATGGTTTCCCCTTCCTGAAGGCTAAATCAAGATTACTCCGTTATGAAGGAGGTTTTTGTGCATCTACACTTGCCAAGTATTGCCAGGTATACAGTCTGGTAGTTTATGGGTATTATTCCTGGGAAATCAAAGTTTCTCTGAACTTTGTGATCTGCTGAGTTTCAAATTCCATCAGTAACTTCAGACACCAGACAAGACCCTGATAAGTCCCTTGAAAATTAAATATTGAAGGTTTTCAGCGTTTTCCTAGTTCCATGTTCTTGTGGTAGAAAGCCTCTAAAAAAGATACCTCAATGTATCAAAGACATCGGAAGGACCATCGGGTGAGCGAGGCCACCAACAGAATCGAATAATCACGGGACTTCTGCATGTGTATAACTACAAAAGGTGAGACTACATCCTCTGTCTCCTACACTTCTCTGAAATCACCACACACTACTGAAGAGGTAAATGCCTTCATGTATTTATGTAAAAAGTTTTATATAGCACAAACATGACCCTTGTGGGTATCAGAGCACTTTACAGATGTTCAGAGAGAAGAGACATATAGAACCAATAATATCATAATATATTCTCTTCTCTAATTTATAATTTTTGACAGAAATTAAAGTATGTGAATAAGAGCTTGGTAATGTATTTTTGGCAGGAGACGAGGAAGTAACTTATGTTCATAGCTGCCAGAGCTTAAACGAGCATCCATCGATTTTTTGTCAAACTGCGCAATCCTTCCAGGGTAGCGTACAAGTGACACGCGTAATAGTACACACCAACCTGTGCTATAGCAAAGTCAACAGCCAGACTTGGAATTAATACCATATTTTAAAGCAGTCAGACAAAGTATACAGCTGTTGACACATCAGGAAATGAAGGATCCAAAATCAAGTAAGAACATTTTATGCAATGCTTATTGATGTGTAAAGTGCAGTACTAAACTCATGGCCTTTTCAGGGAAGTGAAGTTTAAATGAATATGATTGGGTCTGCCTGAAATATACAATGTACAAGTCCAACGAAACCTTGGGTAACCATGCATTTCCATTCTACGACAAGATCCGATGCATGTGAGATGTTTACTCCACATATTTGGTGTATGTTGTTTTATTTGTATTCTGTAGATGGGTTTGCCCTAAAGTTGATTATTGAGTCTTCGGAGACTCGTGGTCCGTCTTCTCCCATTGTAAATATTTAAAGCCCATACGTTCTAACACGCAGAGCGCTCTAAATTGAAAGGCCACCAGTTGGTATCACACTCACCAGGTATAAATTTACCATCTTCACTGGTGTGTGTGGACGGTGAACTTCCACTTCAGGCTTTTCCTGGGGACCCCGAGGTTTCCCGTTTAAGTATAGATTCCAGGGCTATACTTGCGTTAATTCTTTTTGGCCTGGCGTTCTGTGTGCGTAGCATCCTTTCCGCAGGTGTAGACGCACCACAACCATACGGGCGGTAAAATGCTGCCCTACAAATAATGGTGGTTTCTTCATCTGGCCAAACATATCGGCATTTATGTTGTTGGGTCACTGCCCCACCGCCGCTGCCCTAGAGCTGCAGCTTAAGAGGCAGGAGGTCCAGGCCCACTAAGGTCTGTTCATCCTCCACAGTGGTCGAATGGCATTAAAAAAAAGTTCGGGAACTGTGATGCTGCATGCAAAATGGCGCGGGTGGGGTCAAAGGCATGGCTAAAATAAATATCTTATTTCTCGGACTTGCACCTTCAGGTGAGTACATATAACAGAATGCACAGTTTGAATGAAAAAGAAAATGAAAGTTTAGTTAATCAGTGGGACATGCACTATCGTACTTTATGAAACCTCTATTAGGTAATGCATGCAGAGGTCTGTAACCGGAGAGCCACAGAATTGAATCCTGGTTGGTGCAGTGGAGAATAGTGACTTGTGTATGTTTTTTTAACACATTTTTATTGACAGATCGCACACATAGCGCAGCACCCCGCACTCCGGAGTTAACTGCCAATCAAATACACAGCATCAAAGAATTTGCAATCCATGCATTGTTTTGTGATTCAAAAGTTACATCAAACTGAACAATTTCACACACCCCTCCCCTCCACCCCCCCTTCTCCCCCAACTACCCCCACCCACCCCCACCCGGATCCCACCCCTCCCAGTCGCACGACATTATGTCACATTTCTTACGGACCAAGCTGTGTTCCAATAATGTGTACACATCTTCCATTTTGGCCCCTTTATACGCTTCCCGATAAACCTCCCGTTCCACTGGAGGCTCCAGCCACAGGCCCCGATAGTCTGCCCATCGCTTCCATATCTTATAATGTTTTCGTGGGCACCCTCGAGCCACAAAGATCGGCTGTTCCAGCCCCATACAAAAGTCAAGCCTCTTCTTCCACACTAGGACCGAGGGAGCTCGGGGATCCTTCCATGCTTTGGCTATATCTCTTTTGGCCAAGGTTAGACCCAGTAGCAGTAAATGCCTCATATACATGTTACCCCCCACGCCCTCCAACACATGCAGCAGACCTAATTGTGGTGTGCGAGGAAGCTCCCATCCCAGGACCTCAGACATACAATCCCACACCCCTTTCCAGAACCTAGCCAGTGAGCCACAGCTCCATACTGTATGAATCAATGTCCCAGCCTCCGTGCCACACCGGAGACAGTCTGGGGATGCGATGAGGCCGCCCGCCATCCTGCTACTTAATAAACATTATTCATGTCAGAGCGTATTCCAGGCTGCCTGAGGCCCAGTGTCAATATCTTTTTGGCATTTGCAATCTGGGGTCACAGCGCAGTGACCCTGCACTTTGAGCCATGAAGTCAGGATTCATATCCGAGAGCGCCTTCGGGGTGACCTGCACTTCAGTTTCCACCCACTGCCTCGGCTCTTCTACCCTTGCTCATCTTTTACTAAAGGTCATCTCCCATTCTTGCTCGTCTCACTCACTCTTGGTAATCTCTTACTCTTGCTCGTCTCCCACTGTTGCTTGCCTCCTGCTGTTTCTCGTCCTCTTGCTCGTTTTCAACTTCTTGGTCATCTCTGGGAGTCAGGATACCTTGCTCCACCGGCTCAAGTGCAGATACTTCACATCCTCTCCTTTGGACACCATCATGGACTCATCCATAGAAAGCAGGAGGGAATCACTGGTGTTGTGGGGCCACCACTCTTGCTCGTCTCTCACTCTTGTTCGTCTCCCACTCTTGCTCGTCTCTCACTCTTGCTCGTCTCTCACTCTTGCTCGTCTCCCACTCTTGCTCGTCTCCTACTCTTGCTCGTCTCTCACTCTTGCTCGTGTCTCACTCTTGCTCGTGTCTCACTCTTGCTTGCCTCTCACTCTTGCTCATCTCCCACTCTTGCTCGTCTCCCACTCTTGCTCGTCTCTCACTCTTGCTCGTCTCCTACTCTTGCTCGTCTCTCACTCTTGCTCGTCTCTCACTCTTGCTCGTCTCCTACTCTTGCTCGTCTCTCACTCTTGCTCATCTCCCACTCTTGCTCGTCTCTCACTCTTGCTCGTCTCCTACTCTTGCTCGTCTCTCACTCTTGCTCGTCTCTCACTCTTGCTTGTCTCTCACTCTTGCTTATCTCTCATTCTTGCTCGTCTTCCACTCTTTTTTTTTCTTTTCAAATAACAATTTTTATTCTGTTTTGTATTTGTTACAACAGTGGCCCGGAGGCCTACACATCAATTAGCTTCAATATAAATGCCACCATGTACTAATAAGAATCATACTTAACAAAGAAGAAGTAATGAAAAGCAAAGAACATAAACAGATGCGCCACCCCTCCCCCCCGGCCCCTGCAACACTCAATCATTGACACATAACAGGCTGAATGATCATGTCTAATCTCACGGAGACTACACAAGAAAATTACTTTCCCGCTGTATGAGGGATTCTGGTAACTTCATTACAGGTAAGTCAATACCTTTATAATCTGCACATTGTTGCCAAATCTTCTGGTGTTTCTGTGTGCAACCCCTTGCCTGGAACACTGCTAGTTCAATTCCCATGCACCAGTCCAAAGATTTTTTCATTTTCCCAAGGGGGGCGTAGTGTTATTCTTCCAATATTGGGCAATGTCCCGTTTGGCAAGTGTGAGCCACAGGAATAATAGGTGTTGTTTGTACCTATTACCCCTCTATGCTGTCTGTGCTATGGAGCCAAACTAATTTAGGGTCAGACATGATATTCCATTAAAGTATCTTGCTGAGGCAGGTCAATATTTTACACCAGTAGGGTTGGAGAGTGTGGCAGCTCCACACCGTGTGTAGAAAGGTGCCTGTTTCTCGGTTGCATCTAAGGCACACTGGCGATGGTATTACACCCATACGCCAAAGGCGGTGTCTAGTGTAATAGGCTCGATGTAGAAATTTGAACTGAATCAGACGGTAGCGGGAGGCGATAGCGGCACCACGAGGGCTCGCCAGTGTCTCTGTCCAATCATCATCCGTGAGATCAGAGATATCACTTTCCCGATTCCGTCAAAGTGTGTCAAGTGTTGTGTTGATCTGTGTAACTACAGTTTGGTATATTTGTCTTATCTTATGTGCACCTATGTCTCCCATTAGTAATTGCGCTTCCCAATGGATGGAATTCTGGGAGCTATGTCAATGTTGCAATGTGTGGAGACAGAGCATGTCTCAGTTGCAGGTATTTGTAGAATTGATTGCGGTGGAGATGGAACTCTTCCTGTAGATTTTGGAAGGATTTAAGGACTGTACCCTTCATTGTGTCCCCAAGTGTGGATATGCCAATAAGATCACACGTGCGGAACCCAGACAGTGACCCAATTTGTCGAAGACACGATCCCTGCCATAGCAGAGTCGCCTGTGTTAAGGGCCCCCAACCCATCTGTTGGACCACACGCATCCACAACTGAATCACAACTTTAGTGGCTGGGGGTAGATGGTTCAAGCGACTGTAGCTATACAGCAAGTCGAGCAGCAATTGGTCCTCCATCATGAGTCTCTCGACCGTGAAGGCTGGGTCTTTCTGAGGATCGTACCACCATTCACTAATGTTGAGGAGGTGTGAGGCCAAGTAATATGCAAAAATATCGGCTGCTGCTATCCGGCTGCAGTAGGTGGATTGTGCACACGTTCGCAGTGCGACTCACGTAGCTCCGCCGCCCCATAAAAAATTTGTGAGGATCGCATTGATTTATACAAACCACGATTGGGGGACACCATAGGCCATGGGTACGCACAAACTTTCTCTCGGGGGCCAAATTCAAAGTGTGGCTTGTGGCCGAGGGCCGCACCGGTGGGGGCGGGTTCAGTGGGGGCAGAGCTAGAGGGGGGAAAAATCACTGCAGTTTCAAAACATTACTAGACAATGCTGTATTTCCAGAGCAGATGTAACTACATGCAGCACATATTTATAATATCTTTTTATTAGCAGACAATAGCAATCTTAAGTGGGATTGCAGGGCAGTTTACAGCAACCGGATATTCAGCACATGCCCAGTGCAGCACAGGCTTCAGAGTCCCAAATATAGGTACGTTAAAGACAAACACTACGAACTTATTTTACATTTCATGTCACCTATTGGTTTTCTGTAATCTGGTACCAAGTCTGAAACGGCAAGCCTTAAGAGCTGCTCCAGATGTATGTCTGAAACGGCAAGCCTTAAGAGCTGATCCAGATGTACGTCTGAAACGGCAAGCCTTAAGAGCGGATCCAGATGTACGTCTGTAAGCTTATTTCTGAGTTTGCTCTTCAACATTCCCAAGCATATGTTGACCGAGACATACAAATTACCTTCTGGGCCACTGTAAAAAGAAGAGGAAACTTGTCAGGGGCACAATTTTCCAGATTTCTTCTGGTGCTTGCCCCAAAAAAGATGCTTTGAGGGCTGAATTGTGCTGCATGTCAATGAGCTCTAGTTCTGCTTGAGCCCTTTTCATGCCAATAAGGGCAACAGCATCAAGATTTCGTGCACTCACCATCCAGGGGTTTTCAACCAGCCTGAACAGAGGGGTGAGGGCTCTGAATTGAGAAAATCGGCGTTTGATTGCCCCAGAAATTCTTCAAGACATGCATCAAGGTCTAGCTTTTACAGAATTTCTTGTGCATCTGTAAACCTCTGCATCACAGCCAACAGTTTTGGAAAGTGGGTGAAGTCACTATCATCCAGTTGCTCTTTGAATAGCACAAGCTTACTTTCAAAAACGTAAATACCCTTCATGAGGGAGCACACAAGTTGTTGTTTACCTTGCAGGGTCAAATTGAGAGCATTAAAATGTGTGAAAAGATCTGAAAGAAAATGGAGCATAGTAAGCCATTTCACATCTGTTAGTTCTGGGAACGATTGGCCTCTACTGTTCACAAAGAGTTCAATTTCAGGAAGCAATGCGATGAACTGCTCCAGAACCTTCCCTTTGCTTAGCCAACGCACGTCAGTGTGCATCGGGAGGTCTGTATATTCCACTTCAGATTCCTGCAGCATTGCTTTAAAAAGCCTATTGTTCGGAGCTTTGGCACGGATAAAATTAACAATTTGCACTGCACCTTTTAGGACATTATTCAGTTCCCCATGGCTTAATTTTGCACACAACACTTTCTGGTGAGTAATGCAGTGGTAGTCTATCACAGTCTGTCCTATGAGCTTCTTTTTAAGCATAGATATGAATCTTCTGTCATGGCCTATCATGGCAGGAGCCCCATCTGTTGTTATGCTGACAAGAGTGTTCAGTGGTATGTCATTTGTTTTAAAGTAGTTGCACATGTTGTCCAGTACATCTCCTCCTCTTGTGTGCCCTTGCAGTGGCAGAAGGCACAGGAGCTCTTCTTTGGGATGAAGCGATTGGTCCAGATACCTCACCCAAACTAATAACTGGGCCACATCGCCTATGTCTGTGGACTCATCCATGGCAAGGCTAAAGAACGGTGACTCTCTCACTGCTTTGATCACCTGCTCCTGGACGTTTTGTCCCATTGCCTCTATTCTGTGTGCACACGTGGAATCCGATAGCTGCAATGCACCGATTTTCTTTAAAATGCTGGCTTTATTAGTGTAGTTGTCAAATAAAAGTTTGGATGTTGAAAGGAAACATTGCTTCACCAGCTCTGCATCTGAGAATGTTTTTTATGTTTGGCAAGCAAGTAGCATATTTTGAAAGACGCTTCTGTTACAGCCTCAGATTCCTTCATTTGGCAATGGAAGATCTTCTGCTGTGAAAGAAGAGCCTGCTTCAACTGCAGAGCGCAGTTTTGAGTTCAGTGGGAAGTTCACAGTGTATCCAGAGTGCCGCGTTTTGTACTGCCGTTCCAGGTTATACCTCTTAAGAACATTTACTTTCTCTTTGCAAAGCAAACAGGTGGCTTTTTGTTTTGACATTCTACAAACAAGTACTCTTCTTCCCATGCTTCCTGGAAGGTCCTACGTTCGCTCTGTATCGGTCTGGGTCGTTTACAAGGCTTGGAAACTGGACTGTAGGCCATTGCGGAGCTCTCCAGCTAGTTTGTTACTATGCAACAAGTAACAAGGACAAGGTATCTGATTTTCCACCGGATGACCGATGGACCGACACCGCCCCACGACCAATGGACCGACACGTCCCACGACCGATGGACCAACACTGCGTCACGACCGCTGGACAGACACCACGTCACAAACGATGGACCAACACCACTTCTCGCAACAGATCTGTGAGCAACACCAAAGTAATGTTTTGTTTAAACATACAAAGTAATGGGTAAACCTGTACATGAAAAACAGGAGGCTTTTCTAAAGCCAGTGGTTTATGCATGAAATGTGTCACTCAATAGGGATTTGAAATAAATGGCATGCACACACACACGCGTATATACAAGCACAAGTTCACCCATAGCTGGCTTGGCGCTGAATAACAGATGTTTTTTGCTACCCAACTCATTTCATCGACCTCAGATGGATGAAAGGCACGACCCGCCAGGATTTGAACCTGTGACAATGAGGTAGAACACAGGCCCCTGCAGCGGACGCATTAGTCCACTGCGCCACCAGACCCGGCATGGACACAGTACAAGGATACCGAGTAGAAACACATATGGAAGGAGCTAATCTGGCGGGCGCTATTTGGTGTGGAGCAGCTGTCAAACTAAAGGAATCTGAAAGGCTCAGATACAGTGGTCAGACTTGTAGAGAGGAGATGGGCGAGGGGAGGGGCCAGGTTTCAGGTGGGGGTTAGTAGAGCAGGCAGATAATCAGAGGGCGGGAATAACCAGAAGACTGGTGTGGCGAGAAATAGCAAAACATCCCAATTTTTAGTATTTGTTTGGCATTTCATCGCCCAGTTACAGCTTATTACGTTATATAATTCAACCAATCCAGTTTCTTAAATATCTACAGCCAGCTGAAAGTACAAACAAGGAAGCAAGCACTAGCAAAGCCAAAATTCAGCAGCTACAATAGCAAGTCACCTCCCTTGTGGACCGGGTGGAGGACACGGAAGGCCGTAATCGCCGCAACAATATACGCGTCATAGGCCTTCCGGAACCGAGTGAGGGAGCCCGCGCAGCAGACTTCATGGAACAGTGGTTCCAGGATTATATGACAACGGAAGACCTCTCCGCGCACTACTGCGTGGAGAGGGCACACCGGATCCCAAATGGTCGGCCCCGGCCGGGCCGCCCACTGCGCCCTCTCATTGTACAGATACTCAACTACCGAGACGTCCTGCTGCAGAAGGCGCAAGAACAATCCCTCATACAGTATGACAACCAAAGGATCTCCCTTTATCCGGATTACACTAATATGGTCCAGAAGCAGCGTTCCTCTTACATGGAGGTGAAGAAAAAGTTACAAAAGGCTAAGCTACAATACGCGCTTCTCTTCCCTGCCCGTCTGAAGATTATCCACGGCAGAAAGACGCACTTCTTTGAGAGCCCCTCGGATGTCGAAGACTGGTTGGAGGTGATGGGTATCGATAGGAGTCAGGCGGCCACCCAGGAAACCGCCATCAGCGACTCAGGAGTTAACCCGATGCGAGAAGCTGCGGTATCCCCGGAGTTGAGACAGGAGAAGCGAAGACTCGGCCCATCGCGGGGACTACAAAAAGAAGATCAAATGGAGGCCTTGACGATGGTGGGCACGTTCCGGGAAGACTCAGGAAAGATTGTGACGGACTCGGAGGACAGCACTGCCCACTCGGACTCAGACCATAGTGTGATCCTATTCCCCACCGTTACACCTCGTGCAGCAGATGACTTGCTGGACAATTGAGAGGATGGATGGCTATCATGGTAGCGGATTACTTGCACTACAACTGTATTGTATCCTTTACATTCTGATAATTACGTATGGTTCAATGTTTCGGTACACGAAACGGGATATATGTAAACTGTACTGTGTAGTTACTGCTGTATTACAAGGTATTGCTTAAGGGCTTTCACTTGGGTTGGACAGCGCCCGAATCGAGGCCCCCCCTCCCCTGAGGGGGCATAACCGTTCTGGGACGACAAGTGTGTCTAATTAGGGTGCTTATAGACAGCGAAAGTGAATCTAATTTTTCAGTTTTGCTCCCGGGACAGAAAGCCGACGAGCCAGCAGCACCCGATAGGATAGATAAGAGGAGTGCTAGGCCACCCCCCAAAGGCGAATGCACTGGTGTTTGGAATATTTTGTTTCTCGTTACCATGTTGGGCCCAGCATTGTTGCCTTGCGGCGCCGTATTTGTTCAGTTCTTAGACTGGGAATTAGGGTGGGTAGTCTCCTGGTGGTTAGTTTGCAGGGATCGTGTCAGTGGCCTCAGACCACTCCTGAGTTTGACTACGAGTATGGCTGATACTGTGGGATCTTATAGATTTACTACCTGGAATGTGCGTGGACTTGGGGCGATACAGAAGCGGCATCGAATTCACTCCTTCCTGCTTAGACATCACACACAGGTCGCTTTCCTCCAGGAATCCCACCTAACAACATCGGAAGCTCAAAAATTGCGGAAAAAATGGAGGGGCACTATTTACTCTATGACATTTTCTGCCTTTTCTAGGGGAGCGACTATTTGGGTCAGACATGGGACACCATTTGAGGAGATAGAAAGGAAAGTGGATGAGCAGGGCCGATTTATACTAGTGAAGGGTACCCTAGATGGCGCACTAATAGTAATTGGCTGTATTTATGCCCCGAACTTTGATCAGGATACATTTTTAACATCGGTAGGCCTGGCACTCGCAGATTGGGTGGGTATCCCCTAGGTCTTAGGTGGCGACTGGATCATGGTTCTGGACTTGGGCCGTGACAGATCACAACCCTCTCTACAGATGGCTGGTGTCTCCCGATTTACTGAGGTGTTCCTGGCATGGGCAGAGGGTTGGGGCCTGATAGATGTATGGCGTGCCCTGCACCCGGAGCATAAAGAATATTCATATTATTCCCATTTACACTCGCTGCACACTAGGATTGACAGATTCATGTGTTCTGGGCCATTAGTCTCGAAGGTAGGGAATCCGGAGTATCTGGCCAAAACCTTTTCGGATCACAGACCTCTGTCGTTCAGCCTCCTCTGGGGCCGAGTCCCAACACCGGTTCCTACCTGGTGGTTGAACCCACTCCTCCCAGAGGATTAGCCCATTCCGGGCGACCTTGTCTGACACTCTGAGTAAATATTTTACTGAAAACTGGGACTCCGCCACCTCTAATTTGGTGGTTTGGGACGCCATGAAAGTCATAGTGCGGGGAGCGGCCATAGGTCAGTTGGTGGGAGCTAGACAGGAAGTCCACCGAAAACTCTGCGAGATCGA
This sequence comes from Lissotriton helveticus, assembly GCF_964261635.1. Classification (NCBI taxonomy): domain Eukaryota; kingdom Metazoa; phylum Chordata; class Amphibia; order Caudata; family Salamandridae; genus Lissotriton; species Lissotriton helveticus. The sequence goes on along the minus strand of NC_136068.1, from coordinate 1,932,589,509 downwards.
GGATCGGTTAAAGACGCTTGAGAGAGAGGCGAGTGAGGATCCTGAGAAGAGGGTCATAGACCACAAAGAATATTTACGCCGACAGCACACGGAGGCGGACAGATCCGGGGCTTTACTGGCCGTACGAGACCAACCTGACCCCCCGGTGGTAACGCAAATACGTGATCAGTCGGGCGACCTAGTTCGCACACAATTTGAGATCAACAAGCGTTCCATGACCATCTGAGAACGTTGTACGACCCTCTGGCCGAGAGTATCCGGACCGAGTGTCTGAGTTCCTACGCGATCTTCCTTTCCCAGTTTTGCCGGCTGACGTCCAGCGAGAATTAGTAGGACCCATCACACAACATGAAATACGGACTACCATTAAATCCCTTAACCGCAACAAGACACCGGGTATAGATGGGCTCCCCGTGGAATTCTGCGCGACCTACTCCGACACCCTAGTGCCTGTCCTAGAAAAGATATACTGGACGGCGCTTGAAGAGGGACACTTACCTGAGTCGACGATGCAGGCATTGGTTATCTCTATACCTAAACCTGGCAGAGATACCTTAGATATGTAAAATTACAGAACCCTGTCGATGCTCTCCACGGAGTATAAAATCCTTAGCAAGACTATAGCCTTACGATTACAGCCCTATCTTTCCACCCTTATCCATCGGGACCAGTGTGGGTTTCTCCCTGGCCGGAGTACCTCCTTGAACACAAGGAGATTGCATGCACTCATGACGACCACATCGCAGGAATATCCCAGGGCTGGCTGTATAGCACTGGATCTTAGACAGGCATTTGATTCTCTGTCCTGGTTATTTATGTTTGCAAACCTGAAGAGATTTGGGTTTCCGGATTCCTTCTTGGCGTGGATTAGATTGCTTTACACCGATCCTTCGGCTAGGGCGCGCACGGGAAGACATGTCTCCGACAGCTACTCGGTACACCGAGGTACTTGACAGGGCTGCTCCCTGTCCCCGATCTTATTTGTTCTAGCCCTCAAGCCCCTAGCCATAGCCCTACGAGTCCAGAGAGAGCGGATGGGCATCCCGATTCGTGGCACACATAACTTGATATCTATATACGCAGATGATATCTTACTGTATTTTAACGATCTGGAGGCGGATCATACCACCCTCTATGATACCTTTACTCATTTTGAAGAGATATTAGGTTTGGCCATGAACCCAGAAAAATCGCACAGCTTTTACTTCAGGGAAACACCGGGTTCTGTTTCCTTTCCCTTCGGAGCTTACGTGATCCAGGTGGCTCAGACCGCGTTTAAGTACCTGGGGATCCATGTGTACAGGTCGCCAGAAGACCAAATCGATGGGAATATTAAGCGAGCTATCACGCGTCTTCGTAATACTGTAGGCTTCTGGACTTCTTTGCCCCTGTCCGTTATGGGCAGAAATTCTGTCTCTAAGATAGTCATGCTCCCCCGTATGTTGTATTTTTTCGTCAATCTACCTGTAATACTGCCTCAACAAGTATTTAATACGCTCAATGCCCTCTTAATCAGCCTCATTTGGGGTGTCGGTAGGAGACGGATTAGCCTGCGTAAGCTACAGCTTGGGACCAGATCAGGGGGCCTAGGTGCCCCGGACTTTCGGGGCTATTATTATGCCAGTCAACTCCAATGGCTTTCCTATTGGACGGCAGGCAGGATTCATCACGAAATTGACTTCACCCCGGAGAGACTTGGGCGGGGAGAACTGCACGCCCTGCTGCTCCCAAGGAGTCGACTTCCCCCAGACTGTCATCCGCATCTACGCACGGCCCTGTTGTGCTGGAGGAGGCCCCTAACATACACTTCACCGCCTGTACCAAATGCTGCAAACATTCCCCTACTGGGCATCCTAACACCACAGGGTAGGCTTACAGAACGGGGGTTGGGCTCCTGGACGACGGCCGGGATCACGGGAGTGGGCCCCTTTTTTGGAGACGGCAACCTTTGATACCTTTGTGCAGGCAACGGGTGCCCCCCCCAGACTTTATCTATTACATGCCACAGTCACGCATTACATCAGAACTACTTGGGCGCCACAACGAATCCAACCTGAGCAGAATAAACTGGTTCATTTACTATATTACATGGGAGCAGGGGGACACCTAGTCGGTTGGCTGTATACAGGGATCAGAACACACGCAGCGATTTCGCTCACGACACTTAGGGACTGGGTTCATGACACAGGCACGACGGTAATGGATAAAGAATGGCAGATGATCCTGGAACACCCTAGGCGGGTTTCACGGAACGGTAAGTTCAGATTCATACAGGTGATGGTTTTGCACAGAGCCTATTTGACCCCCAGCAGACTACACAAAATGTTTCCAAACACCCCCCACTGTTGCCCACGTTGTGGGGAGGATAAAGCTGGGTTTCTCCATATGGTATGGTCCTGTACACGTATACGGGGGTATTGGTCAGAGGTGTGCCGGGCACTAAGGATGGTCACTCATTTGCCGGTACCCGAAGAGGCATTGCCCTGTCTGGTAGGATCTCGGAGGCGACCTAAGACACTGAAGGCTCAGCTGAAATTCCATGACCTGGCACTCCTACTGGCAGTCCGAGCATTGAAGATGCGGTGGAAGTCCCCCAGGCCACCGGGGACACCACTGTGGCAGATAGAAGTAGTGAAGTGGGGGTGAGCAGAGGGGACGGCGCTCCGTAGGGAGGAGGTACGAGGATAGAGAAAATATCATATATCACAAGATTGGGAGGCTATGCTAATGACGTTGGAGGGAATGGACTTAGTCCCGGCACAGGGTGATGGAGGGTAGGAACCGCACATAATATGGAGGACACCTCGGTCAGGCCTGTTAGTACCCAAGAAAGCGCACGGAGTATTTGGACTCACGACTTGATAATGTACATACTAGACATAGTTGGTTGGAATTAGCTCAGGTAGGATTCTGCTACCACCAGGAGGAGGGAGGGTTAAAGTGCGGGAGGGCTATTAGGGGTGGGATAGGGATGTTGGGTTTGTCATTTTGTTCTCTCCCCTCGTAATACAGGACAATGTGGCAGGCATGCTGCTGATCCACATTGAAGCTGAAACTTTGTAATAAGTCAGAGACATTCAGAGACATTATGTTATTCATTACAATGGTTGAGACTCACGGGTTACTCTGTGAATGAGGGGAGAAAAAGTTGGGGAGAAAACGGAAAAGTTAGCTGATGAATACATAAATGTATATGTAACTATTTACTAATGCCTTGCACAGCTATGAATAAAGAGTGTTAAAAAAAAAGGACTCGTATGGCAGCAAGGTCCGCGGGCTGCCAATTAAGGCCTGGCGGGCCGCTAGCGGCCCACGGGCCGTATTATGAGTACCCCAGCCATAGGGGTAGTTCTGAAACCTATATAAAATCTGAGGTAGTGAGACCATCTTGAAGATGGCAGATCTACCATATAGGGGCAGGGGGTGAGGGGACCAGGCACACACCTCGTCTCTGATCTTGGGTATTAGTGGAAATATGTTGCTTGTCCATGACACCGTCTGATCAGGTGACATGAAGACGCCTAAGTATGTGAAACCGTCCAATGCATGTGTCAACTATGATGCCCAAGTGCTTCGTCCCTAATCACTGCAGACTAGGAATAGTATAGATTTGGTAGGGTTCGTGCAGAGACCCGATTCTTCCCCGAACACTTTAAGGATATGCAGTATCCGGGGGCCCGTAAACCCCGAATCTGTAAGGAAGAACAGGACGTTGTCTGCATAAAGAGTGAATCCTGTCCAACTCCTCCTGCGACCATTTAAAGCCCTGAACGAATGGAACCCGTTGCACCCAGTTTGCCAGCGGTTCTATAGCAAGTGCCAAGAGAAGCAGGGACAGGGGCACCCCTGTCGCATGCCTCTCCCGATGGGAAAGGGGGCTGAAACGTCGCCGGCAATTCGCACCGAGGCGGAGAAATCTGTGTATAGGAGGCGAATGTAAGACGTGAATTTCAGGCCTAGGATGAGGGCTTGTAATAGAAGGAATAAATTCTCCCAGTCCAACGAGTTGAAGGCTTTATCTACGTCGGCGAGTAGGAACGCCGCAGGACGTTTAAGCTTTGGCACCATGGCAAGGGCGTTTTGTACTCCTCTGATATTGTGGCGTGTGGACCGTTGCGGCATAAAGCCAGACTGGTCTGGATGGACTGGTTCCATGATGTGTGGTAAGAAACGGTTGTTAAGGATTTTACCTAACATCTTGGTTTCTAAGTTTAGCAATGAAATAGGGCGATAGGATGATGAGTCGTCTGCGGGGTGTCCAGGTTTAAGAAATACCACGATTTCAGCATGTCGCCAATCCGGCAGAAGAATGCCCAGCTCAAGGGACTCCTATAGAGCCCCAAGGAGATGAGGACCTGTCTGGGAAATGCATCCTCTGAAGAACTCACCCAGGAACCCATTTGGACCTGGGGCCTGTCCAGGGCGCATGGCATGGATAACGGTGGTGAGCTCTTCCAGCGTGATGGGGGCATCCAATTGATCATGTACGTTATCTGGGTTCTGTTTTCGGTGGTCTATCCCGTAAGAATTCCCTAATTAAATCTAGGAATATAAGTTCCCTTTTCCTGTACAGTTCTGTGTAATACGTATCAAATGCTTAGGGAGTTGTACATAGGGTGCCATCAACTCCCTGAAGTATCGGTATTGGGGCCTGTGTCTTCGTTGCTTGACACAAGCGATACAATGTTTTACTCAACTTATTATACAACAGAAAGAGAACCAGGGGTCTTTAACAGGGGCCCGGTCATACAGACCCTGCTCTCGTGACAACTGCTGCTTATTCAGTTGCAGGTATCAAATCACCATACTATTTCTAGACATCCAGGGTACATACTAGTGTAACTAAAAAGAGAGCACGAGTGGTTGTAAGCGAGACTCACAGCAGAGATGCTAGTGGATTCCCATCAAATGTCTTGCGATGATCTATATTCTCATTTGGTCAGCAACGAAGACACAGGCCCCAATACCGATACTTCAGGGAGTTGATGGCACCCTATGTACAACTACACTAGTATGTACCCTGAATGTCTAGAAATAGTATGGTGATTTGATACCTGTATGACCTGGCCCCTGTTAAAGACCCCTGGTTCTCTTTCTGTTGTATGACTTGTTGTTGGGGGATATGAACCATGGCAGGTCTTAAAACATCTCTCGGACCCCATTTTCCCTGTGGTGTTATGTTTTTACTCAACTTATTCCCCACTGGTATATTCTATGTTGCGTCGTTTGCCACACCTGTTGGGCTTCATTTGTGAGTAGTTGGTTGTTCTGTTGTTGGGAGAATAGGAGCTACCCATGAGCCCGGTCTCTACCCCCGGCTCGCACCTCATTTTCAACGGTGCGCTCATTTGACTCCCGATCAACAATCTGTGCAAGGCGACACTGCCTTAACCCGCGCAGTACCTGGTATCAATTCCGTGTATAGTGGGTTTAAAGGCCTCCCATAGTGCTACACATGCAGACGTAGACTCTTGTGCAAAGAAGTCCTTGATGGCTTGATGAAGAGTTGCTGAGTACTTGGGGTCTTTTAAATGCCAAGGTGACATTCTCTAACGGAATCGGGATCGCTGAGGTTAATGTGTAGTTTAAGTGTCATAGGTGAGTGATCAGAGAGTCCATGCTGGACAATAGAGGTAGATGTGACCCTGTGGACATACGACTGCAGGAGGAATATGTAGTCTAATCGGGATAGGGACCCATGTGTTGACGAGAAGAAAGTGTATTCAGTGTCGGATTAATGATATGCCCTCCACACATCAGACCACCCCAATGCGGATGCCTGGTGTATCTTTGATTCACTTGTGGCTCGTTCGCATTCACCTAGGTGCCACCTATCAATGAGTTGCATGGAATCATTCCAGTCCCCTCTCATCACGGACGGCCCCCCAGGCAGGGCTCCCCATAATCTTCTCCCACTCTTGCTCGTCTCCCACTCTTGCTCATCTCTCACTCTTGCTCATCTCTGACTCTTGTTCTTCTCTCACTGTTGCTCGATTCTCACTCTTGCTCATCTCCCACTCTTGCTAGTCTCCCACTCTTGCTCATCTCCCACTCTTGCTCATCTCCCACTCTTGCTCGTCTCTCACTCTTGCTCGTCTCTCACTCTTGCTCGTCTCTCACTCTTGCTCGTCTCTCACTCTTGCTCGTCTCCCATTATTGCTCGTCTCCCATTATTGCTCATCTCTCACTCTTGCACTTCTCTCACTTTTGCTCATCTCTAACTCTTGCTCATCTCTCACTCTTGCTCTTCTCTCACTCTTGCTCATCTCTCACTCTTGCTCATCTCCCACTCTTGCTCGTCTCTCACTCTTGCTCTTCTCTCACTCTTGCTCGTCTCTCACTCTTGCTCGTCTCTCACTCTTGCTCGTCTCCCATTATTGCTCGTCTCTCACTCTTGCTCGTCTCTCACTCTTGCTCGTCTCTCACTCTTGCTCGTCTCTCTCTTGCTCTTCTCTCACTCTTGCTCATCTCTAACTCTTGCTCGTCTCTTACTCTTGCTCTTCTCTCACTCTTGCTCATCTCCCACTCTTGCTCGTCTCCCACTCTTGCTCGTCTCCCACTCTTGCTCATCTCTCACTCTTGCTCATCTCTCACTCTTGCTCTTCTCTCACTCTTGCTCATCTCTCACTCTTGCTCGTCTCCCATTATTGCTCGTCTCTCACTCTTGCTCTTCTCCCACTCTTGCTCATCTCTAACTCTTGCTCGTCTCTCACTCTTGCTCGTCTCCCACTCTTGCTCAACTTCCACTCTTGCTCGTCTCTCATTCTTGCTCGCCTCTCACTGTTGCTGGTCTCCTACAGTTGCTGGCCTCCACTCTTGCTCGTCTCCTACTCTTGCTCATCTCTGGGAGTCAGGATGCCATACTCCACCGGCCCAAATGCAGATACTTCACATCCACTCCTTTGGGCACCATCATAGGCTCATCCATAAAAGGCAGGAGGGAATCACAGGTGTTGCGGCACCACCACTCTTGCGTGTCTCCCACTGCTGCTTGTTTCCTACTCTTGCTCATCTCCTAATCGACTCCCGCTGCTGCTTGTTTCCTGCTCTTGCTCATCTCTGTTATGTTTTAACCATTACAAGACTGGCTCATGTATTAATGTGAGTGGAGCCAGTGTTCTGTAAAGGAATGTGGAACACTGTCGATGTGTTTCAAGGAAGAAGTGGAGTTGGAGCGGAGCAGGGATGTCAGCCTGCTCAGGGGAGTTGTGGAATAAAATGTACATTTAATAACGTACAAACAGGCTGCAATTTATGTGCGTACACACTACAAATTGGCGACAAGCGGACGACTCCCCAGTCGAGAGTCTGCACTGGGAGAACACTAATTATTTCACTTGAAACTGTGAGCAGGCTTGGATTTGCTAGTGACTGCATTGTGCTCTTTGTTTCAGAAGGCCTAGCAAGAATTGTTCTGTTCATGTTGTGCACTACTTGTGAGTTGTGCTCTGCAAGTTACAGATTTCTGGTACTACCTGTTCAGCACTTTAGTGTTTTGCACTGCAGGCTTTGCATTACTCAGAGCTGCAGCATACTAACTGTATTTATTGAAACTGCCAATCAGTTGAGATAATGTTACTTTGGTTATTTTGCTGATTTTAGTTATTGAGCCCCGGTCAGACAGGGGAACTGAATTCTGACAGCAAGCAATTATCACAGCTGGGAGCCGTGTACAAATAAGACGTAATTGCCTACCGTGAGTAAGGCAATGAACTGTGCTGAAAGCCTTGGGCGATTGAGGCAACATTCAAATAACACTGCAGTAAGTTTTGTCAGTCTTTTAGCATTTGCCTCAAGTTGTGATACCAGTTCTACTCACCTATTCCTTTGGCCACAGTAGTGTTTTTCTCTCCCAACATTCTCAATTCCCTGCATTTTGACCAGCGAAACTGTGGAAAAACTTCAGCTGGGCACAGAAATAAAGAAGGGTTTCAGTTTTCCACGTTCTTCATTGTTTAACCCCGCTGCAGGAGGCTCGTCAGAATACTACAGTTGCAGTCATTTTGGAGAGTACTTTTTAAAATACAGCATTAGATCAGCAACTACACTTACATTCTGGTCATTTGCACACTTACGTATTTCTTGCAAGCAGGTGAGACGACGGTGACAATATTGTTTATTTTAAATTATTATTTTCAGTGCAGTGAGACGACAGTGACAACGTTATTTGTGTTAATTTATTATTTTCAAAATACACAATGACACAATTTATTAGTTCCGCCAATGTTTTACCTAATCCAAGTGATCCTGGGACCATGGGATGAGTGGATTGATGGTTTTAAAATCTTTATGTTGGCTGCTGGACATGAAAGAATGGCTGATGACAGGAAGCAAGCCATGTTATTGCATTCTTTAGGCAAAGAGGGTTTAGGAATTTATTGTCCACTCCCTGATATTTCTAATTTATTTGTGATCAACTCATGATGCATACTTCTAACCCTATTATGAGTACATGCAATCCTACTTTACTGGAAGCACTCGATATTGCTAGAGGTGAATAACTAACTAATACATGTGTTAAGGCTGTTAATCAGGATAAAACAAAAGGTGAGAAATGCTGTGAAGGGCAAAACATTTGTATAGTCAAGGATAAGGCGAAAGCAGAAGGACAGCGTAGCAAAACCACAGAGGAAACTAAAGTAAAATATCAAAGAAAAGTTCATGTATGAGATATGGTAATATGGGCCATTGGGCAAATGATTCGTCATGACCTACACTTAATATTACATGCATGAAATGCAAAAAATTTGGACACTAATTTGCAGAGGTATGTCTTCCAAATAGGTTGGAGTTGTAAGTGACACGAGTTATGTTGACTCAGCGAATGTAGATGGGTCTGGTGATAACATTTTGTGTATTACTAATGTTGACGGAGAAGAATGCGATGAACAAGCAATCTTGTCAGTGATCGATTATGATAAAGAGATTTACTTGAGGGTAAGGGACCCTAAGTGTGTTATTGAAATTGATGGGAATCCTTTCCATATGTTGGTAGACTCTGGAGCTCGATATACTATTATTTCAGAATAAGATGTGAGATGTTTAAAGCCAAGCAATTGTGCAAACCAGATGTAAAACTTAAATCATAAAACGGTGAATGTTTATCAATTTTGGGATTTTTTATTGCTGAAATTGCATGTAAGGAAAACAAATATGAGGTAGAGTGTATGTTGCAAAGAAAGGGGCATCCTTTTTTGGTCTGATTCACCAGACTGCTATGGGAATGCAATTACATCCAGGTGCCAAGCAATAGGTGGTTCCAGAAGAAAGCATAGTACAAGTGTTTCCAGAGGTATTTTCTGAGAAATTTGGGAAGTTAAAAGGTTTTAAGCATCATATTGTACTACGCTGAGGTTGTCAACCTAAGGTTCATAAGGCACCGACTTTACCTTTGGCTGTGAGGGATGAGGTCAAATCTGAAATAACCAAATTGAATGATGCACATATTATTGAAGAAATTGAATCATCTGAGTGTTTGGCGCTCATTGTAGCAGTGTGAAAACCTGATCAATCTATCAGAATGTCAAACATCAAGGAGGTGATTGCCACCATTGGAAAGAACAAATGCTTTTCGACAATTGACCTGTCATCTGCTTACCCTTAGATTGAATTGCATAGTGACTCCAAACACTTCACATTTTTTGTCACACCTTTTAGGGCATTTAGTTTTAAGCGTATGCCGTTAGGGTTAGTCTCTGCGGCCTCAGCGTTTCAGAGGTTAATACAAAAAATGTTTGGGAACATGAAGGGAGTATGTTATTTTCTGGATGACAAATTGATATGTGGGAAGGATGAGAAAGATCATGACGATAAATTTAAGAATGTTTTGGAAAAATTGCAAAGCAGTGGTCTCACAGTGAAAGCAGAACAAGCATTGGAAATGCAATAGGTCTCGCATTAGGAAAGTTTGAGCAATTGGTATTGTAAATGACACTTTTTTTATTTATGTGTTGGTTTTGAAAATAGCAAAAGTAATAGCTTTGTCAGTTACAATGTCAATAGTTTGAACTTTCGCAAATGTGACACCTATAGCATTTGTAATGCAATGTGTGTTGTCTTTACGTGACTTAGATGTATTGATATTGCAAATAACAATGGCTTTTAATTTTGTAAATAATTAATACTTAAATAACATTTATTGTAATTTATAATGGCAATAGCTTAAACGTTTGTAAATTAATTTTGTGAAGATTATGTTCAGTGTATTTTATTGTGACGAAAATCCAAGAACATTGCATTTGCACCTGGTGGTGGATGTGGTGGTGGTGGATGTGGTGGTGGTGGGTGTGGTGGATGTGGTGGTGGATGTGGTGGTGGATGCGGTGGTGGTGCATGTGGTGGATGTGGTGGTGGTGGATGTGGCGGTGGATGTCATGGTGGATGTGGAGGTGATGGTGGATGTGGTGGTGGATGCGGTGGTGGTGGTGGATGCGGTGGATGTGGTGGTGGATGTGGTGGTGGTGCATGTGGTGGATGTGGTGGTGGATGTCATGGTGGATGTGGAGGTGATGGTGGATGTGGTGGATGCGGTGGTGGATGCGGTGGATGTGGTGGCGGTGGATGTGGTGGTGGATGCAGTGGTGGTGGTGGATGTGGTGGTGGTGGATGGGGTGGTGGATGTGGCGGTGGATGTCATGGTGGATGTGGAGGTGATGGTGGATGTGGTGGTGGATGTGGGGGTGGATGTGGTGGTGATGTTGGATGTGGTGGTGGATGTGGTGGTGGATGTGGTGGTGGATGCGGTGGTGGATGCGGTGGATGTGGTTGTGGTGGATGCGGTGGTGGTGGTGGATGCGGTGGATGTGGTGGTGGATGTGGTGGTGATGGTGGATGTGGTGGTGTTCAGTGGGAATTTGCCGGACAATTTACATTAAGATGTTTTATACTTCATGGACATTTTCAGGGTTGTCTTTGCTTTGTTGTGAAAACTAAAGGGCAGACTCTAAAAGTATCCGATTGCAGGCGAGGAGCCCTTAACGCTGGGGGCCAGGAGCCCCTCCGGGTTCTCATAATAATCAGCCACGGATCAAAGCAGCGCCTGGGCGGAAAACAAAGAGAACCCCGTGGAGACCTCCAAGCGCCTTTGATTTCAAGCAATGCCTGCTGCAGGGGTGGGCCCGTTGCGAACAGCATGGCGGAATTAATTCAATTCAATGGTGTGGCCAACAGTGATGGGGAGGGGCAGGGAGGGAAGGGGGCAAGGGTAAATATGGACATGGAGGGGGTCGGATGAGGGAAAGAAGAGAGGATATTGAAGGCAGGGACGAATGACGTGTTTAGAAGAGAGAGGAAACGAGAAGGGAGGGCTGAAGTGAGGGGGAGGAGGAAGGGGATGAAAGGATGCTGAAAGGCGGAGTAGGAGTAGAGGTTACGAAAAGAATGAAGGAAAAGAGGTCAAGCAAAGGCATGAAGCAACTGAAGGACAGAGGGAAGGCAGAGAAGGGGGGGAGGAGAAATGCGACAAATGTTTTGGGTAAAAAAAAAAAAGAGAGACGGAGGGAAGGCAGGGGAGGGGGGAGAAGAAATGCGACAAATGTTTTTTTTGTTGTACTTTATATTTGCCTGGCTATATACATATATTCAAGCATGTACTCCATTAGGTAGGCATGGCTGTGGAGAGGTCAGTAGCACGTCAGGCATCGGCAAACCTTTTGGTCAGATTGGGAAATTAAAACAAGTTAAAACGGTGAGCCACCGTTATGAAAGTAAATGCGCACATGGTGTACTGCAAATGAAAACAAGCAGCTCATTAGGAGTGGTGGGGGCGGGCACAGAGAGATAAGGGGGGAGTGGATGCTGGAGGGGGAGGTGTGCTGGGAGAGAGAGTGGCGCTCTTCTGCCCCTACTTTCAAAGCTGCCATGACGATGCGACACGGCGGGCAGGGGAGGGGGCGGAGCGGGTAAAACAATAAATAAACACGACGGCTGGACGAGAGAGAAGGGGTGGGGGGAGGAGAAATGCGACACGGCGGGCAGGAGAGGAGGGGGCGGAGGCTGTGAGATGTGCACGCGCTTTTAAGCTCTAAGCACATGCGCATTGAGCTTAAAAGTCACGGGCACTGCAAGGAATCGCCACGATTCCTTGCAAGTTAGTTAAAGAGTGGTTAAGCCCCCATAGTCTCGCAAGCTCGATGCACATGCGCATCGACAGGCGAGACCTAAAAATGCTAAATTAAGGTCAATAGTGCGACTTATTTAGGACATACTAATGACGTCAATGGGGTAAGACCTCATGATAAACTGGTAGATAGTATTGTTAAAAGTATGGCACCTAGCAACAAGGATGATGTGTAATTGAATTGTATGCCAAATTTATAGAACATTTTTCTGACAAGATTAAGTCAATGAGGAATTTACTCAAGAAATCTTCCAAATTTGAGTGGTGCGAAGGTTGTCGTAAGGAATTTGAAATTGGAATTAGCAAATGCACCTCGTTTAAGTAGTTTTGATATGTCCTGCAAGACTCTGTTTTCCACTGATGCAAGTGCATATAGGATAGGAGCAGTTCTTACACAAATTCAGGAAGGTGAAGAGATTGTAGCTTATGCTTCTTGCACATTATCTGAAACGGAACAACGCTACTCAGTGATCGAAAGAGAAGCATTAGCTGTTTTTTGGGCTGCAAGACACTTTAGAACTTATTTATGGGGCATACCTTTTGTGGTCAAAACAGATCATAAGCCGTTGATCCAAATTTTTCCAACAATGGGTCCAGGCATATTGTCATCTAGAATTGCAAGATGGTTGGGCAATCTGGAAGAATTTAATTTTATGATGCAATTTGTTCCGGGATCAAAAAATGTTTTAGCTGATGCTCTATCTAGGAACAAAGTTGTGACGGAGGCAGGCAGATTTTCTGGGGATGACTTGCAAGAATTTGATTTGAGTTACAGATTTAGAACGTTTTGATGAAGAATTGAAAGAATGGTTGGATGCGGTTAAGGAAGATACAGAATTGGCAATGCTGGCCAAGTGTGTTAAGGAAGGCTGGTCTGATGTTATGGACATGAAAGGGTATGCACACGTTAAAGATGAATTGAATGTAGATGAATGGGTTGTCAGGAAAGGTGGCAAACTCAGTCCTCCCATGGCATTGAGGAAAAGAATTGTAGATGGTGGCCACCAGGGACATCTGGGAAAGACAAAGAGTAGGTTGAGAGAATTGTTCTGGTGGCCAGGGATGGACAAGGATGTGGAGGAAGTATTTAAAGAATGTACTCTATGTGGAAGGAGTGACAACATTGTGAAAACTAACACACAACTGCTTCAACCTGTTAGTTATCCAGCTGGTCCCTGGTTGAAGGATGCCATAAATATAATGGGCCCTTTTGACATTATAGGACATCACAACAGGTTTGTAGTAGCCATGGTAGACTATTATTCAAAGTGGTTTGAGACTGAATTCATGAGTGAAGTTACACAAGTAAAAATGTAATTCAATCCATGGAGAAACTATTCATTAGATAAGGTTATCCAGAAGAAATGACATCAGACAATGGTTCACAATTCTGTTCCCAGAATGCGGAAACTTATTTATCTCACAGGAATATTCATCATTGCAGAACAGCAGTATAGAATCCCAGGGCCAATGGCCTTGTTGAAAGGGTCAATAGAATTGTGAAGGAAAGCATTCAATTGGCAGTGGCAAATGGGAGAAATGTTATCAGTCATGTACACAAATCGTTATGGGCGTACAGAACTAGTATACACTGTACCATAGGTTTATCTCTGTTAGAACTACTGAGAAAGAGGAAACCGAAACTGACTGTTTCTTTTGGTTACAAGCAAGAGGTATTGAGGTTGATGAGAAGGCATCGCAGAAGGTTAGTGAAAAGCTAATCTTGTATAAAAAGTATTTTGAGGAGTGGACCAGAGCTAAGGAGCTTGATGTGGTGTATGGTCAAAAGGTCAGAATTAAATTGCGAGGAAGATCTGTATTTTTGGAACCCAAGGTGGTCAAGAGAGTAGGGAGGAGTTATGTAGAATTGCAGGATGGATCATGATGGAATAAGTGCCCCCCCCAAAACCCCTGATTGAAGAGCAGGTTGGTACAAGTAAGTGATTTGTGTGAAGACAATGGTTGGGAAGGAAGGGATGCTGGAGCGATTGTGAGCAAAATACTTGAGAGTGGTATAAGAGAAAAAGGAAGTTCATCTGACATGGAGGATCAAGACTGTGGCAGAAAGAAACGAGAAATACAATTTCTGAAGAAGTACAAAGAATGTGTGGGTTCAGGTTAAGCATCTGTATATTTTACCTTAAGTTTGTGGGTATAGTATTTTGTACAGTCGCTTGGTAGTTTTGTTGTTGGTAATATTTTATCCATTGTAAATGTTATTGTAAGTGAGGACATATGTTTTAACCATTACAAGACTGGCTCGTGTATTAATGTGAGTGGATCCAGTATTCTGTAAAGGAATGTAGAACACTGGCGATGTGTTTCAAGGAAGAAGTGGCGTTGGAGCTGAGCAGGGAGGTCAACCTGCTCAGGGGAGTCGCGGAATAAAGCTTACATTTAATAACACACAAACAGGCTCCAAGTTATGTGTGTACACACTACAGTCTCCTACTCTGGCTCGTCGCCAGTCTTGCTCGTCTCCCACTCCTGCTCGTCTCCCACTCTGGCTCGTCGCCAGTCTTGCTCTTCAGCAGTCCTGCTCGTCTCCCACTCTGGCTCGTCGCCAGTCTTGCTCGTCTCCCACTCTGGCTCGTCGCCAGTCTTGTGCTTCAGCAGTCCTGCTCGTCTCCCACTCTGGCTCGCCGCCAGTCTTGCTCGTCTCCCACTCCTGCTCGTCTCCTACTCTGGCTCGTCGCCAGTCTTGCTTGTACCCCACTCCTGCTCGTCTCCCACTCTGGCTCGTCGCCAGTCTTGCTCGTCTCCCACTCTGGCTCGTCGCCAGTCTTGTGCTTCAGCAGTCCTGCTCGTCTCCCACTCTGGCTCGTCGCCAGTCTTGCTCGTCTCCCACTCCTGCTCGTCTCCTACTCTGGCTCGTCGCCAGTCTTGCTTGTACCCCACTCCTGCTCGTCTCCCACTCTGGCTCGTCGCCAGTCTTGCTCGTCTCCCACTCTGGCTCGTCGCCAGTCTTGTGCTTCAGCAGTCCTGCTCGTCTCCCACTCTGGCTCGTCGCCAGTCTTGCTCGTCTCCCACTCTGGCTCGTCGCCAGTCTTGTGCTTCAGCAGTCCTGCTCGTCTCCCACTCTGGCTCGTCGCCAGTCTTGCTCGTCTCCCACTCCTGCTCGTCTCCTACTCTGGCTCGTCGCCAGTCTTGCTTGTACCCCACTCCTGTCTCCCACTCCTGCTCTTCTCCAGTCTTGCTCGCCTCTGAGTGTGAGGATGCCACACTCCACTGGCCTGAGTGCTGGTGCCTGGCTAGCTCAACCTCCCTTGTTCTCTTTTTTGTCTAACCCTTGATTACTCCTGGTTTTCCATATTAAATCTGTGGTTTATGGTGACTTGAACCTTTCATGTGCACTTCGGTGCTATAAATGGCTGCTCATACCCTCTGGATTCCCTTTCTCATGAGCTGCTTCTTCTGTTTCTGCCTCATGAACAGAGATGCAGTTGTTCCTTTGCTCAGATACTAAAAATATTTCCCTGCATCAAATATATTTGGTTTATCTGGGTGGGATACATGTTGCTAGGCAGTGACATTTTATCACACAGCAATATCAGTTCACTAAGAAGCAACTTCTTGTGTATCTGTTCCTAAAGTATTCTGACTCATTTTCCATCTGCCTTAAGGTTTAGACTTTCATTCTTGAATGGTGATTTCAATGTGTTTTTCATGCCTTGCTTACAAGTGAGTAGGAGAACTTTAAAGATAATATTCTGTGTGCCGCATACGCGCCATAACTAAGCACTTACAGTGCAATCCGAATCATCTGCTGATGGCACACCATGGTTCTAACTCAAACAGATGAAAAAACACCAAACTCTGGGTGCAAAAGATGACTGTGGCTCAAACCACCCAGCAGAAGATACCGCCACCCCGAGTTGCCTCCACCACGCAAGCGAGACAGTTTCTGGATGACACACATTGTGTGAATATCCCTTATGGGGTGTGAAGGTGCAAAGTAAAACAGCATTAAATCTATGTAGACACATTTACAACAAGGTGGAGAAAAGGATTCATTCTTTTTAAAAGCGAATTGTAGAAGGATTCAATCCCAGCACAATCTCAAACTCAAAAACATGCAGAAAAAGTTGTGATATGAAGTTATGTTTACCCTGAGTTGAATACAAATGAAATTGTACCACTGTTACCATTTTCCAGATACAAACAATGATTTTCTTAATAATTTAAACTTGTGCTACATTGGTTAGAACTTGTTTTGCATCATAATGTTCTCATTAGCAGGTTTCTCAAAATTTGCGTTTGCAAAAGGATGACTAATGTTTTGAAGGTAATCTGAACTCCCCGCTCCTGAGGTGCGATTCAGTGAGAAACTCGCAATCTAAATATTTTACAGAAGGGCTATTTCTGGTCAGGAACTGGCCAAGGGATGCTTTCAGTAACCCACACCGCTGCGAATGAAGAAACCCAAGACTCCGCTCCAAGAGCTGGGTAGGAAGACCTCTCTTTACAAGAGGCGTGTACATGTAGGCTTGGGGTCTGCTAAGTGCACACAAACTAATCTGCTCTGAGAGGCGGAGAGGACCTGCTGACGATGGCCCTGTATAAATGTCACTGTATATCAATGTGAAACAAATCCATTAACTTTGTGAAATAACATTATGGATGGCGCTGTACCACTTGCATTTACACAGATGTTCCTTTGAATTAAACATCTGTGCTTTCTAATGCATTTCTATCTAATATCAATGTGTTGTAATAATTTGATATTGATATAATTGTGCAGAATGCAGAAGTTGTCACGAGTAATGTACTTCCATCTCACATAAGCACTTTTCAATTCAGCAGAATTCACCTGATAGAACCATATAATGTAGTCCTAACTTGCTGCATATTTCCAGTGGCCTGTCTACAAGTTTTCATCAGTTTCTTGTTGGGATCTGTCCTTCTGGCGGCATACAGTGAACATCATCGTCATGGTAGCCTTCGTAGATTATTCAATGATGTCAACCTGGTCTGTTTCTTATGAATCCAGCGACAGTGGTAATTGTAGCACTATATCTACTTCAGGAACACCTGCTGGGAATAATATTGGAGACCTGGATCCCCAACTCGGTGCAAGTTCTGCACTTCTCGATGCCACTAACGTATTCGATTTGTTAGAATGGCCATACCTTTTTCCATTGGTGGCCTGCCTGGGTATAGGCCCTCGTTTCCTTTGTCAAATACAAATCCATTATTCACTACTTACTGCTCATATTCAAATAAATGGCATGATATCCGAAGCCTTGCCGATAACTCTGGCATCCAGGTTAACTGGTCCAAATCCATACTTTTTTCTCTTACTGCCTGCACCCACTCCTTTTCCTCAGAATACCCACTCCAATGGTTAACGGACCAGGTCTGCTATTTGGGGGTTTGGCTCAGTCGTGACCCAGACGAGCTCTGGAGGTCCAAGATTGGCTGTGCAATGGAGTGGCTGGAGAGTAGGGTTCTGATCTGGTCTTGCCTGCCGCTATCTATGGCCGGACGAATAGCAATCACCAAAATGGTGATTCTCCATACGTTTTTGCATCTCTTTCTGAATGTGCCCCTACCCATAACAATTCACTTCTTATGGTGCTTGAGATCCAACCTGGTGACCCTGACCTGGGCCGGGAAACAACCCAGGATCTCCTGGGAAACCCTTACATTGCCGTTCGCTCAAGGGGGCCAGGGTGCACCTTATTATTATTAAAAGCAATTTATATGGCGCAACTAAGCCCAATGGCCTGACATGACTTTTAACGCACTACATGGCCAAGCACAATACATACATTTCTGGTGCTATCCAATCCTTTATCAACCCCACACGGCCACTGAGGCACCATGCCCACTGACCACAGCCCTCTACCTTCCCTATGAGCTCCCACTAACAGGGATTGACACCGTGGAGTGTGTGTCCTGGGCTTGGGCCAGCTCAAGAAGATGCGCAAGGATTCCCCATCTATACACTCCTTCTATACGCATAGGCCGTAACACCCTTGTGCTGCCCCTATACGATGGGGGCACCAGGGCAAGGGTGCGCGAGCATGAACTTGTATTCTTCTCTGATCTTTATCGAAAGAACCATTTCATACCCCCATTTGAGGGCAAACGTGGGTCGCATCGCACTGCGCTCAAACGCCTTCTCTACCAACTTAGGGCCAATTGCCGTCCGCTGCATGATACATTCCCAAATTCCACCCATTTGCTCTCTGCCCTGGAAAACATACTCACAAAGCCCTGGAGAAGTGTGGCTCAATGGTTAGAGCGGCAGACCTTGATGCAGAGGTCTGACCCGGGACCAGGGTTCAATTCCCGCCTCGGCGGGTCTTGGGCTCAATTTCCTCGGACCTGATAATTCTCGCCTCGGTGCCTATTCTAATCATGGGTCCCACTCTGCAACTCTGGGCAATAGCTTGCTTAATCTCCACAACGGCCCCAACAGCGCTGGGATGCCTGGCTGCACCTTGGGGGTGCCTAGGAGTGGACATTTCACAGGGAAAAGCCAGGAAGGGTTCCACAGCGGTATGCGTACAACACCAGGAAACCCCAGTTTGGGTATAAGTGCGCTTTACAAGTACAAATATATTTCAATTCACTGCACAGGTTGATTACACACATTTAATCCATCATGTAAGATACGGCACCTGTGCAAGTGCCGACTGCATGCTTGACTTCTGAAGTTTACACTGACCCTCGTAACACTGATGTTCAATGGCCCTATTGCTGCAAACAGAGGGCGTTCCTCTCTCCAAATTATAAACTGTGGCTCATCCACTTCAAATTCTTACACGGATTGTACCGCACACCTGCATAACTTCACCACATGGGCCTGATCCTCAACAATTGCTGTCTCGGGTGCGCAGTGCCACTGGTTTCCTTCCTACAACTCGCCTGGGAGCCCCTGCACGTGGTGACATTCTGGTCTGTGGTCTTTACCACTAATCATACAATAACAGGTATCTGCCTGCCACAATACCCTCTTGTGGACCTCTTGGGCTTTGAGTGCTGGGACGCACCTGCCGGCGACCGCCGTCTTACTGCCATGCTTTTTATACTGGCTAAACGCCGGGTTGCCATGCATTGGGGAAGGAAACCCTCCACACTGGAGATACTTGGTTGCAGGATGTAACATACTGCCAAGCACAGCTGTCCCTCTTTTGGAAACGAATGCCACTACGCGCTCGCCTTCCAGACATTTGGGAATATTTCCAACTTTTATGTGACAAAAGGTCCCTTCCCCTGTGTCTGCGGAGGACACTGTACCCCGGCACAGCTCCACACCCTCTGGTTCCTGAATCATACATATACTCCATACCATGCCTAGACTGAAGCCCCTGGCGCCTACTACGCTACATTCCGGTTTATATGTTCCCTAGCCTGGTGGTCTGATATCTCCTACACAAGATTCTCTTTATGTGGGAAAATGTTGTTTGACCTGATACAGTGTATATTGAATGTGGAAGTGTAGTGCAAAAATGCATTGATGGTCACTGACTTGTTCTGACCAAGCTCCCCCCTCCCTCTGTCTATGTCCTCTCTTTCTCCTTATATTTCCAGCGTTCCCCCTTTGGGGGCACGGTTGTACTGTTGTTATTCCTAAATCCCAATAAAGACATTACAAAAAAACAATATTGGAGACCTAGCAGTTTGCTAATGTGTGTTTTTGGTTCTCCCATATGTCTCTGTGATCTAATCTGTTAGACCCTCTCTTGCTGTCCTCCTAAATCACAAATACATCAGTAGTATGTGCTGTAACTGTAAATTCAAAGCAATCCAGCCATTTCCTACCATCCATATTGTTTCACGTTCACAGTGTTTGGCTTGAGCTGGGATCCCCTTCAATATGTGTTTGTTGATGCTGCTTAAAACTTTCTTTCCAAGTATAGTGTTTCCCACATACACCACATATATACGGTCTTTCGCCAGTATGCCTTTTCATATGTCTTTTCAGATTATCCTGCCGACTAAACCTTTTACCACAGCAAGTACACGAGCACGGTTTTTCACCTGAATGTGATCTAAAATGCACAAGAAGATTAGCTTTGTAAAAGTATGTTTTCGGACAAGCACTACATGCATATCGGCCAACTTTGGAACGTTCTCCCTTTAGTTGGGTAAGCTTTTCCTTGTGACTAAAACTTTCATCCGGTTCGGAACATCTGTATATCCTTTGAGCTTTCTGCATATTTGGAAGACCCTTCAAAAAGGGAGAATTGTTCAGATTGCTCTGGCATTCATTATTTGTCTGGGATAGTCCGACTTTCAGCTTGGAATTATTAAAGCCAATTTTGGAAGTTTCCTCCTCCATTTGCTCCCAGTAATCTTCTGACTGCAACATACTTCTAGAGTTTACTTGTTCGGGAGAGTCCTGCAGCACCTCAACATTGGTATTCCTAGAAAAATATCTCTTGGGGACTTTCAATTTTGGCCGATGTATGAACTCTGCAACTTGCCTCTGTCTTCTTATGCTTTTGTTACCTGGGGAATTGAAAAACGATAATTCATTAGCTCAGGTAGATATAAATTATAAATTAGAAGCAAACGGACAGAACGACCGACCAGTGTCTAGCACAACCAATACACAAGTACCAGAATTAATTTTCAAAATTGGTGCGACACACTTCCCACACCTGGAGTTCCAAGGTGCAACTTTGGACAAAATGTTCATGGAAAAATGGAAGGCGCACTCGTAAACTTTACTAAGGACTTTTGTAGTGCAAATCACCATAGTCCCTAAATTCGCTCCTACCACTCACTAGAGTGGTAGGAGCGAATTCTGCGTACATTCTCTAAAGTTTTTTCAAGTGACTTAGATCGTAGTGCTTTTGGGTATTTCACCGCTTATCTTTTTCCTTGACTCACTTCTCTCCTGCTCTTCTCCTTCCCTTCCCCTCTCTCCAGGACTTCTTTCTACTCTAGTGAGTGGTAGGAGCGAATTCTGCGTACATTCTCTAAAGTTTTTCCATGTGACTTAGATCGTAGTGCTTTTGGGTATTTCACCGTTTATCTTTTTCCTTGACTCACTTCTCTCCTGCTCTTCTCCTTCCCTTCCCCTCTCTCCAGGACTTCTTTCTACTCTAGTGAGTGGTAGGAGCGAATTTAGGGACTATGGTGATTTGCACCACAAAAGTCTTAGTAAGGTTTATAATGAATGTACTGTAGCTTTTCTGAAGAATTTTATATATAAATACACAATGTAATGTTTTTAGTCATGTTCTTAAGGATGTGGTACCTATGTATATATTTATGTGTATGTATGTGCATGTCGTATTTCTAAAAGCTTGAATTTTTTTTTGTGTGTAATCCAATATGGGCCTTTTCTTCTATCCTGCACTTATTGATTTCTTTGTTGTTATGTATTGGTCTTTGAATGTTTTGTACAGTTGATCTTATATTTGTGTTTTATTAGGTTTATTACAGCCCTGACGAAGTTCCAAAATGGAACGAAACGCGTTGGTTGTTTTTCAATCTTGGTAAAAGATTACCGAAATAAAGAAAACTTTTTTCTATGGACTCAACGCCCCTGTGTTTGATTACGACGAGTGCGCCTTCCATTTTACCATGAATAGATATAAATTATGTTCAGTAAAAGAGGAAGACATTGTTAAAGTAGATTCCTTTGTAGGAGGCACAGTAGCCGTTTTAAAGTTGAGTGGCAAAACGATTTTCCACATAAAGCTATTTTGGCTCAGAAACAAGAGAACGGAGACATACAGACTCAAGTTTAGCAGAAGATCCTGTGTCTGAGACCCTTCCACAAATGTATTTGACTGACATCGTGACTGACTCTGCCCAAGTCTGATCGGCTTTCTGAGAAACTAGTTTCATATGGAACTGACTCGGTCCTAGACCCATTGGTCTCTGAGAGGCACATGTCTGAAGTAAGATGAACTGTGCCCCATTCACACTAGCCCTGTAGATGCAGATTACCTATGGTAAAATGATATAGATAACCATTGGTTCTGTTGGGTAATGCATTACTGTGTTCTGTGTATTTAATACAAAAGCGACAAAGTATCTCAAATTATTCTCAATCAATGCAAAACTTTTTTTTTTTTTAAAGGGGAAAAGACTCATGATAAGAACACACAAAGAGAAAGGGATTTGCAAAAAGCAGAGTATTTTACTCTTTTGTTATTCACAAAACAATTGACTACGGCTGTCACAAATGCAATTAAATTGCGGCGAAACAGGAGTGACTGTTGTGAAAATAAGTGAAATACGGTGACAAGCGACGTCAGTGGTGAGCTATATACACGACATACATAAGAGACATAAATAAATTGATTCAGAATTTCTGTCCTATCTCTAAATTTATAACATGAAGACAAGACCCAATGATGATTTAAAGTTCCGGCAAGGAGACCGTTTGGCATGAATGACAATAACGGAGACGTTTCGACCCTGGAAACAGCGCAGAATGTTATGCGTCACAACGGGTCTTCCTCAGGACTGTGAAAGGCGGAGTGAATGTCAATTCACTTGGCAAGGGTGGATGTCTTCAACCCTTTGGACCCTAGCCAAGTGCATTAATCTATTAACTTACATCTGTATACCATTATTGGAGCCCTACTGTGTCCTCACTTTCAGCAGGAACTCTGGTAAGGTCCTCTACCAGCTACATTACAACAAATTTGTTCACATACCACCATTAAATTTATAGTAATGGGGTTTTTCTTTTTGTATACTTATCAACCTTTAGTGGAATATTCCATTAGGATCTCAGCCCCCTTCTAATCCATTGATTGGATTATCTGTTCATGTGGTAAGCCATACCGTTACCAACTGCAATACACACATTAGTCCTTTGACTTTTAGAACAGATCTGACTCCTCTTAATTAATTTTATAGGCTGTCCACCCTGCCTTTCACAGTCCTGAGGAAGACCCGTTGTAAGGCATAACATTTTGCGCTGTTTCCAGGGTTGAAACGTCAACGTTATTGTCATTCATGTCCATACGGTCTCCTTGACCCTAACTTTAAATCATCATTGGGTCTTGAATTCATGTTATAAATTTAGAGAAAGGACAGAAATTCTGGATCAAATGTATTTATGTCACTTATGTATGTTGTGTATATAGCTCACCACTGACCTCACTTGTCACAGTATTTCACTTATTTTCACCACAGTTACTCCTGTTTCACCGCAATTTAATTGCATTTCTTACAGCCATATTCAATTGTTTTGGGAATAACAAAAGAGTAAAATACTTTGCTTTTTGCAAGTCCCCTTCTCTTAGTGTGGTCTTTTCCTATATATTTTCCCCTTTTGAAAAAAAATCTGTTTTGCATTGTTTGAGAATAATTTGAGATACATTGTCGCTTTTGTATTAACCCCTTGCGTGCTTGTGACGGAACCGTTCCGTCACAAGCCTCGGGTGGGCTGTGCTGGTGACGGAACGGTTCCGTCACGGCCTGCTCGCCGCGCCTGCGCGGCGCTAATTCCGCGTCTGCGCGGCGCTAATTCCGCGTCTGCGCTGAGGGTTCTATTGGGCAGGCGGGGCCGTGATGGAACCGTTCCGTCACAAGCACAGCCCACCCGAGGCTCGTGACGGAGCGGTTCCGTCACGAGCACGGGAGCGCCGCGCGGCCCCCCTCCCCCTTAGCACAGCGGCGGAATAGCCGCCGCAGCTAAGAGGTTAAATACACAGATTATAGTAATGCATTATCCAACAGAACCAATTGTTCGCTATATCATAAATACCCAGGTTCTAAGGGACACAGGGTCACCCCATTAACCTTAACGGATACTGATGGTACAAGGCACCATATGTCAGCCTGCAATCCTTCCAACCACTGAGCCTACATGCTGCTCATGCATTCATGACCCTCACAGGAAATCTTAGCGTGCAACAGACTATGAGCTAGAAGTACAGTCCTTTTAAAAATAAGGACTGAAAGAGATGGACTCAAAAGCCACAGGCTTTCTGAAAGTGGCTTAACCAGGTGTCGACCCGCTCTCCCAACCTTCCCACCTCATGCCCCAATGAATGTCAAGCACAGCTAGCCAGTATAAAGACACCATTTTGAAAAGGGCTTCCACCAGTTCATACATAGGGATCCAAATAATGTGGAGACAAATATATTTTGGCTCAAGAGGTTCTCAACACACGCTGCTTTGTCAGTCAAATGCTCCCCACCTGATAACAACCACTGGAACTTTCCAGTTACGGTAAGGTACAGGCATACAATAGCTTGTGCACCATGTTCTACTCATGACCTCATGAGTATTACAGGTGACATCTCAAATTTACTGTGTGATGCATGGGAGTTGAAAAGCGTCTGACTTTAGGACCTGGGGCTAAGCCCACCGCATCATACCAATAGGGAAGGAAGAGGTGATAACTTGGTTAAAAACTCAGAAACAAGTCCGTGCACCTCCAAAACGTTGGCCCCGACACATGTCAAATTCTTTTCTCCACGTTCCTCCCTTTTGGATCTATGTGGGCAGGCTGGGTGGGGGTGTCAAAGGGTCAGCGTGGAAGCATTCATAGGTGCATTTTTTAATAAGCAAAACAGAAAAATACACCTGTACATGAAAAGAATTAAGCAAACAATCTTTATTCTACCTAAGGAAAAACTGATTTCACTAGCCTTCAGCTAGGAGGAGGGAGGGGTTGTTGCCAGTAGGAAAGTGTCTCTTTCAGAAACGGTCACCCCCACTTTTTGTCTGGTATTTGATGCAATTTTGACAAAAGTGTACTGGGTTCCTGCTATCGAGGTCCCCAGTGCCAGATTTCTTTCAGTAAAACTGTACAATTCTACACTATCTGGGACTGCCCATTAGTGGCCCGGTACTGGGCCAAGGTCATGAGGACTATGTCACAGGTGGTAAAGGTATCGGTGACTCCGGATCCTAGGTGCTGCTTACTGAACATCTGGGAACCAAATGATTTAACGCACTCCACACAAGATTGGATGACACTAGGCATGATGTATGCTAAAAGGAACCTAGCCAAATTTTGGGGATCCCCAGTGGTGCCTGCGGTCAAGGATTGGTGCAGCAATTTAGACTTCGCAATGATGGCGGAGAGGGCTGTGTACCTGAACCGGAAGTGGGTCAGAATATGGGGCGCATGGACCGAATACAGAGGCTATTTGTGCGAGCCGCCAGTGCTGGACAGTGAAGATGATTCGGAGTGAGGGTGAAAGGGAAGAATGGATCCTCAGCACTATGCTGGGTACTTTCGTTGTCATGATTGTATGTATATTTATCAGCTAAATTCTCAATTTGCATGTTCTCGAATGCTGATCACTACACGCACATTGTAAGATCAATGTATGCCCACTGTTTTCATTATAAAATAATAAAAATGGTTTAAAAAACAAACAAACCTGTACGATTGTGCCTCCAATTGGCAATATCGTTAGCACCCCTGTAAGTCCCTAGTAAGTGGTACTCCTGGTACCTAGGGCAAGAAGGCTAAAGAGGGTTCCTGTGGGCTGCAGCATGTATTGTGCCACCCTAAGGG
Organism: Lissotriton helveticus; assembly: GCF_964261635.1. Classification (NCBI taxonomy): domain Eukaryota; kingdom Metazoa; phylum Chordata; class Amphibia; order Caudata; family Salamandridae; genus Lissotriton; species Lissotriton helveticus. The sequence goes on along the minus strand of NC_136068.1, from coordinate 1,932,563,937 downwards.
ACCCCTCAAATTACTCAAGCAGACTGCCACTGCAGGCTCCGTGACATGGTGCAGAGAAAAGGGAAGACACTGAATGGCACAGCTCCAGTGTGCCATGCCTTCAGACACTGCATGTAATATAAGTAAGTCACCCCTACAGCAGGCATTACAGCCCTAGGGCAGGGTGCATTATGATATTTGTGAGGGCATATCTGCATGCAGCTGTGACGTCCATGTCGATTCTTGGACATTGCCAGTGAACATCTTGATTGTATGTACCGGGCACTGGTGATTACGAGTTCCCCAGCTACAGGATGGCTTCTCTGAAACTAAAGATGTTTGGTATCAAACATCTCGTATTAAGTAAAACAATGGAGGGGTGCACTTTCCAAGTAATGTGATATCCAATAAGAAAGCCCAATTTGTATCTTCTTTAAAAGAGACTTTATTTAAATTTCCTTGAACATAGTGAACATCAGCCAATGCGTTTCGTTCGATTTTCGAACTTCGTCAGGGCTTTTAGATTATGTATAACGGGCTTATACTTATTCCTGGATAGTCGATCCAGGATCGTCTTGTGGAAATGAATGGTCACAGTGTCAGAGTATCAATGCAGCCTCCATATTAAGGGCTTTGGGTCGTAGATCTGCTGATGCAGTTCGGGCGTATCGAAAAAACATCTCGTATTAATAAACCCACACTGATTCTAGTGATCGATTTATTAATACATGCACCCAGAGGGCACCTTACAGGTGCCCCCTGAAAACCTACCAACCTCTAGCGTAGCGTACTGGCTGACTGGTGAGGACCAGCATGCTACCACAGACAGGTTTCTGACCCTCCGCAGGTGAGAGCTCACGCTCGCTGATGGCAGAAACAATGCCTGTTCCGGCCATAGGTGTTGTCACCTCCTCCAAGCAGGATGGCTAAATAATCAGCATATCAAGGCAGGAGGCTCCAGAGTCCTATGCTGCCTTTGATACGCGACTCTGGCCTCCCCCAGGCTTGGGCGACACCACCCCCTGCCCTCAGGTTCATTTGTCTCCAGGTAAGGTGGGAAAATTAGGTAGTCAGGAGGCGTGTTCACCATCTGGCCAGTTCCATCCCTAAGGGGAGCTACCTGATACGAAAAATAAAATTACACCATCTTGGTTTTTGGTGAAATTAGGCTCACTGGGTCAAAGTTATGCCCACTTTCCGCTGGATGTGGTCATATAGGGGGTCTAGTCACCCTAAAGGTAGGTAGCCCATTGGCTACTATCCGTCACTCCCCTTAACACCCCCAAATTGAGTATTTAGGTGGCATCCTCTGATGCCAGGAACTTAAATTTGACGGAGCCAGAAGAGGAGGACAAAGAAGAGCTGCGAGAAATGAAGATTTGCTGTGGACGTTTGGTGCCAAGCCCTGCCTTCCTGCACCAGTCTCGACAAACGTGACAAAGTGGCTTCTTCTGCAGTTGAGCATCTGTCAAGACCCCCGGTAGACTGCCAGTCCTTATCAAATTACCAGGAATCTCCTTTACAGCTGCAGTCCGTAGGCAAGGAAGAGGTCGAGCCCGTTTCATTGGGTTGCCGCTCCATGGCCAGCCCGACGCAATAGCCGCCAAGGAAGACTTATCTTTGCACCAGAAGGTCAGATCTGTCACCCCACCGAGTGAGCCACAAAGCACCAATGCCCAGGGTACCAGACCCCTTGTAGCAACCAAGGCCTGTGTAAGTCCAGCCGGGACTCTAACAGCGACAAAACCGAGTAGCCATTGAGGGACATCAGCACTGCAAAGACGCACTTCAGGAGTGGTCAAACTGTCCTGATTTGTGTACCCTCAACCTGTGGAAAAGTGAATTTTGCCTTGTTATATGTGCCTACGTGTTCCCCATCCTATGTTATATGTGCATGATCGATATGCATATATCCCCTTATGATCGATTAAAAGACGCAATTATAGTTGTGTCCAACTCTAGTATGTCAGTATCCAGTTCTCGTGAAAGCAACGAGTATTAGGCCTATGTTGCCAACGTTTTACAGTATGCACGTTAATTCATTGAATTGTCCCCGTTTCTAGGCCTCAAAGGGCCCGGACACCAGATTCAAGCTCCAGTCTCCTGAACCCACTCCGAGGAGCGATGCAGCCCCCACCTGCATCCCTGACCCTTCACTTACTTCCTGCCAAGCAGCGTGGTGCCCGGCCTGGCTCTGCCTGCCTGTCTGCCAAGAATATGTTATGCTTCTAGTTATCAGTCCAGCTTTCCTTCTTTGCATTCCTAAGCTACTGAACCGCATAAACAGTTTCAGCCATAGTCTAGTCCTTCTGTCTCCATGCAAGAGAGTTACTGTATTAATATTCATAGAAGATTCATAGCACACGCAATACATGTAGAATATATGCATGCACCAGCCTTAGTGTCAAGTAGCCTTTGCCCTGATAACTTTTAGATTCTATCAACATGTACTCCAAACACCAGATACCAGATATGCTATAGGTACATGTCGTCCTGACACCGCAGACTTTAGTCTCCTCTTCTAGTGCAGAAGTCATAGCCCCCAGTTCTCCCCCGGTAAACACGTCATTGCCCGTTTGCGCGCACCACTAGGTTAAAGGTCCCAGCTGCTCAGGTAGCCCCCTCCATTTTTCCGCCCATTCATGATACTTCTGTGACGTTTCTCATCACATGTCCACGTGCACGCCCTGTGCACGCCTTCTTTTCACGCCCATGTCTTCTTATCTTACGCTTGTCACTAGTTACGCCTACTGTATGCAATGTAATTGAAATGTCTTACTATATATATGTTGAATTGTGATGAAGTGCGCTGCAGCTGCCTTTCTTCCTATTTTATTTCAGGCTGTCCCGATCCAGTCCCTTCCCTTTTGCCTGAATAAAGCCTGTTCAACTCGGACACATCGGATCCTGCCTCTTATTTATTGAGCTATCCGTTATTGTTAATATATTCAAAAATAGTACCGGTATTTAATTATTTATTTACCACATAATGGCGCCCGAATAGGGACGAGCCCCTTCCTCACGCGCTGGCGATGTTACGCAGGTCCCCTGACCCTCTGCAGCCGTGACGGAACTCTACTGCGCACCAGCAGATATTTCTGCTTCAAGTCTCCCTCAGGCCCACGGAGGAGACGGAGACTGCGGTCCAGCATCCAGACGAAGCGGTGTGGAATGCGGTTCGTCCCGACCAGAGCCCAAGCCGAGAGAGCAAGGTCCGAAGTATCCGGAGGCCCACCTGTTTCCGAAGTCCGAAGTTCGCAGTCCAGTCCAGTCCGAGGCCTTCCAGTTTCTGCTTCCCGGTGAGTACCGTTGCGGGGGAAGTATCTAGACAGGATCATTAGTTTGTTCCTGGTCCGTTGGGTTTGGGTACACAGATCCAGTCCGAAGTATTCACCTAGGTGGATACGGTAGGACGTGTCTCTTTATGGGACCGGTATGTTCTGTACTGTTTTAGCAGTGCATCCAGTAATTCTAGTAAGTCCGTTCTCGAGAAATTCATGTGTATGAGTATCAGGTAGTATTCTGTTCAAACTGTTATCAATGTATTTTTATGTCGTGGTATGAGTGTTTTGTTTGCCATTTAATTACCGTGATTATTGTGTATTGTGTTCCAAGTGTATTACCGAAATGCCTCTGTTCTCGAAATTACGTCAGTTAAAGACCAGAAAAGGGTTACTCGAAGAAGCAGTTCCTGTCCCTCCTAGGGACAGTCCAGGACATTTTATGTATCACAAGCATGGCTTAGATGCCATAATATATCTAGACTTATGGGCGGACTATACTAAGGAACTAGAAGAGAAATATAGATGGCCCGTATCAGGTACATGGGATGCCGAGTGCATCATGCGAGTAGAAGAAGCATTATGGAAAAAGAAAGCCAGACAGTCCCAGAAAGATGCCATCGAGTTATGGCGCAAAGAATCTCATAAAAGAACCGAAAAAGAATACAGAAAAACAGAATTAAGTAGGGAATCCTCAGAAAGAGCACAAGAAAGGGAATTAATCGAAGAAGGTGAACGAGTTAGAGCAGAACAGTCAGATAGACAGAGAAATGCCCTTATTAAAGGTATGTATCCTCTTCTTGCCGAGGGCTTGCCAAAAGCAACCCCGGAAGCTCACTGTCATTTACCGCCACCATTGGTCCCGATTAAGCTACGTCACAAACCGACCGCAGCTGAAATTTTTCTTTCGTCCTACTTGGACGACACAGTTCCAGAATATGCAAATCCTATTCCGCCTGCTCACCCACAGCTTCCTGTTAATAATGTGATTCCTGTTCCTCCAGCCACTGGTCCCGGGGGCCAAGTTAATGTTACAGTACCCCCGGACCAGCCCACAGTAAATGTACCCGTTTTGCCAGTTACTTTACCAGCACGTACAGTATTCACCGACGATTCTAGTTTAGGAGCAGCGGGGGGAAGTGCTCCCAGCACCCCGCCCCAAGCAAGACGACTGACTCTGCATGACGTAGCGTTACAGCGTACGTCAAAAGTGGCTACATACACAGATCTCAAGCGACTTCTTACTGACTGTATATATGATCCCGTTCCAGGCGAAGATCACATGATCTTATATTCAGTACGTTTAAGACGGGTGGCCAGCTTTTTGATCACCCTGCCTGACATGAAGGAACATCTAAACAGAATATATCGTTTTATCCGTACAGGAGAGAATCCAGGAAGTATTCACGAAGCTATGTCACAGAGGAAAGCCGAGGTTCAACTTATGATTTTAAAGTTCTTGATTAATTGTTTAATAAGAGAGCAAGATTACCCAGATAAAGATCAAGACGAGATGAAAGCCCTGACCAGGTGGAGTGACAATATAGCCGAGGGAAAGCACAAGACACAAGGTAGTGTAGAGAGTATGTACAAGAAAATTCGTAAGGAAATAATACGTATACACCAGAAGGAGGAAGAAAAACGAGCAACCGAGAAAGAGAATGACTCTTCTAGTGAAGAGGTAGACAGCGAGAATCCCTCCAGAATAGCGTATGTAGGTAGAACTAGACTTTCCGACCGACATTCGCGCCTAGATTACAAGAAAGTTTTTCCTTCTCCAGAACCAGAACAGTGTTCTCTTGAGCAAGTATTCCAGGCCACCGATCAAATCCTGAAATCACGAATAGGTTATAGTGAACTTAGTACAATGCATGAACAAGAACTAGCCCGATCAGCAGTCCGATGGACTAGTGATTCTACCACGTTTCCAGATGAAATAGTGGCCCAAACGTTTCTGAAACTGCCCCCAGCCGAGCAACGTCTGGTGGGTACGTACATGATCCAGCACCTCATTACATTGTATGAGGAACAGCATTCTGATCCAGGTCCGCTACATGATATATTAAACGAGTTACTACAATACAGATGGAAAGGTCTAGGTACCGATTTAATTAGTGTCATTCTAGAACAGCGCCACAAATACCGAACGTTCCTGAATCCACATTTTGTTCACATCATTCTACATAGACAGACAGAATCCGTTACGAGAAGTACATCCAGTTAAAGGGGAAGATGGTAGTCTAGAACGAGTATTTGTTTACACCCCTATCACGAAAATAGAACTCTTGGAAATGAAAAAGTTAATTCCCTGTCACGATAAAGATCCAGCAGGGTTTCACCGTGAATTAAAGGATATGCTCCGTATGGGAGAATACACGTACCCTGATATCATTAAAATGTTAAAGGTCCTGTTGCCTGCGGGCATATATGAAAAACTCAAAGAAAAAGAATGGGAGGTGGGAGAGAAAAAGATAGATTGGACAGCATTAGAAACTGAAGATAATACGCGAGTACCAGGTACCGGTCTTGGGGATAAAGCTAAAGCTTTGCCCGAATTGTTAATACAAGTTTTGCCAAGATTACTAGCCACGAAAAAGGAAGATTGGGATGCCATCTCAGCCTGTAAACAGAAACAAGATGAAGATACTAGTGATTTTTATTCTAGATTTGAGAAATGTTTCATTATTAATAGTGGTCTGAAAACAAGTAGTGAATCGTATCCCCATCTTTTTGTTACCAAACTAGTTGAGAATTCAAGTCCACAAGTTAAAAATCGAGTACTGAAAGTCGAAAGTACCTGGCAAGCTAATACTCCGTCACAGATGCTCCAGATGCTCCAGTATCGCCAGAACAGAATCAGGGAGGAGCAGGAACACGAAAGGAGACGTATGAAAGACACGAAAATGAAAGTATTAGTTGCACAGTCTGTTCCGCAAGACAGTCAGAAGAGGGGTCCGAATCAAGCCAGTCATCCTGCAGTTCCCGTTAAAGGGACATGCAATTACTGTAAACAGCCAGGTCATTATATAAACGAATGTGCAGTTCTGAAACACAACATAGCTACTGGTAAAACGAAAGAGAGACCACGTCCGCCTAGACAAGAGCAAGTTTCACAGAATTCCCAGCCACCGCAGAATGCACCACAGACAGTTACAGTACCGCAGCCTATAGCTGCAACACAGCACGTTACACAGCAGATGTACCAGTACGCGCAGTCCGAGTATCCAGATTACCAGCCATATTCATGAAACAGCCTAGAGAGGGAGGTAGGCTTGCCTCTCATCGAGATTCCTGTAGATCAAGAGGGTCCCTATGTACACAGTCAAGTATTAGGGAAAGACAGAAAGTTTCTGATTGATACAGGGGCAAGTAGGACTACCATCAGTCATGACGAGGGTCCAGGGGCTCCACTCTCAGGCTCTAGAAATGTTTCCCTTGGATTTTCAGGAAAGCCTATTGTTAATGAAATATCGAAACCAGTTACTCTAGAAGTTGGTCCATTGTCCCGAACTACAGACTTGTTACTCACGAAATCTTGTCCAGAAAATTTATTAGGCATTAAAACTCTGAAAGAATTAGGAGCAGTCATATGCTGCTCCCCAGAAGGGGTACGTTTGTTTCTGCGTGATTTTAAAGGTCATTATGTATTACGTGATTTTGATCCAAGATTATTGAATGTACCACAGCATTTATGGGCGCAAGGTCCAACTGATGTAGGTTGTATGCACATCACACCCCATCGTGTCACTCTGAAGAAAGGTGTTGTTTTACCACGAATCCGACAGTACAAACTGCCACCTGAGGCTGTAGCAGCCTTATCCAAAATTATTGACGAACTTATTGTTCAAGGAGTGGTTGTAGAAACTGACTCCAATGTATGTAATTCTCCTATCATTCCGATTCTGAAACGTACTGATCCAAATGCACCTCCAGTTTATCGATTAGTGATTGACCTTCGAGAACTTAATAAATGTATCATACCCCAGTACCCAGTGGTTCCAGATATTTCTTCCCTATTAACAGCCATTGATTCTGAAGCTACGTTCTTTACAGTTATCGATCTCAAGAACGCATTCTTTAGTGTCCCTATTCATCCAGACAGCCAGTTCCTTTTCGGATTCTGTTTAAATGGAAGAAGCTATAAATTCACACGAGCACCTCAAGGTTTTACAGAAAGTCCTAGTATTTACAGTCAAGCACTTAAGAGACAACTAGACAACATTCACATGCCAACTGACACTGCCCTGCTCCAGTATGTCGATGATCTTTTGATCACAGCCCGTTCTGAACGTGACTGCGAGCGTGCGTCACTTACAGTCTTGTACTTCCTGGCCGAGATGGGGCACAAGGTGTCCCCTTCCAAATTACAATTCTGTGTCCAGCAAGTGGTCTACTTAGGACACTTACTGTCCAAGAGGGGTAGGCAGTTGACACCAGACCGTATCCAGTTAATAGCACATCTTCCACAGCCCAAAACACAGAAGGAGGTACGAGCTTTTATCGGCCTCACTTCTTACTGCAGACAATGGATTCCTCAGTACGCATTTCTAGCCAAGCCACTGATACAGTTAACGACACAGGAGGCAGCCGTATCGACTGTCCTCCCTTGGACCCAGGAACATACACTTGTTTTCAATGAGTTAAAGAAAGCTTTATGCCAAGCACCTGTTCTAGCAACACCGAACTACAGTAAGCCTTTTACACTTTTTGTCACTGAACGTGATGGTACTGCATTATCTGTTCTCACACAAGATCAAGCAGGACAATACAAACCCTGTGCTTATTTTTCTAGCACATTAGATCCGGTGGCCCAGGCTCTGCCTGCGTGCCTCAAGTCAGTTGCAGCCACAGCTCTAGCTATCAGACAAAGTGATTCCATAGTGTTAGGACACTCCCTGACAGTACAAGTTCCACACTCCGTGGAAGTTCTTTTAAACCGAACACAGACTCAGCACTTGACAATTGCACGTTTAACAGGTTATGAACTGACACTGTTTCAGCCACACATAGACATCAGACGCTGCAACATTTTAAATCCAGCTACACTGTTACCATCCGTTACTTCAAATCCTGCCACACATGACTGTGTGGAAGTAGTTAACACCATGACAAAGCCAAGACAAGACCTGACAGATATTGCATTACCTGATCCCGACCTGACACTTTATGTGGATGGTTCATGTATGAGAACAAGTACAGGAGAACTAGTAGCCGCGTATGCAGTGACTACTGAGACCGAAGTTATAGAAACACATTGTATTGACACCCTGTCTGCTCAAGCAGCAGAGCTCGTCGCTCTGACCCAAGCCTGCATACGAGCTGGAACAAGGTGGATTCCATCCTCCTGACCACCCTTTTGAAGTCCTCCAGATGGATTATATTCAGATGGAGCGATGTCGAGGTTTCAAGTATGTCCTCGTAGTTGTATGCGCTTTGTCCAGGTGGACAGAAGCATATCCAGTTCCAGATTACACAGCTGCGACCACTGCCAGGCAGTTGGTTCGTGAGTATTTTCCCCGCTATGGGTTACCTAGGGTCGTGTATTCAGATAACGGCCAGCCATTCTCATCCGAGCTCATGAAACAAGTATCCCTTCTGTTAGGGTACCAGTGGAAGTTCCATTGTGTACGACATCCTGAAGCAGCCGGTCTCGTAGAGAGACATAACCAGACCCTGAAAATCCGAATTGCCAAAGTATGTGCAGAGAAAGGTGTAGATTGGATGGTAGCACTGCCAGTCGCCCTTTTTTATATGAGAATGGTCGCTCACTCCCGTTCAGGTCTATCTCCGTATGAGATAGTGTTTGGTCGTCCCCCGAATATGTGGGGTACACCTAGACCCCGTACAATTACCGATGTTGACAGTAATATGCTGACAGATTACCTTGCCTCCTTGATGTCTGCACTACAATCTTGTCGTTCACAGGTTGCCGCTACATTTCAAGACAACACCGACGTGAAACCGCACGAAGTCGTTCCAGGTGACTTTGTACTTATAAGGAACTTTGATCGTTCAAGTCCGCTGGAGCCCCGCTGGAAGGAGCCCCGCCTTGTTCTTCTCACCACCCGGACAGCAGTGAAAGTCGAAAACAGAAAAGGGTGGCTACATGTGAGCCACGTAAAGAAGTTTCATGGACTTAAATCAAAGACTTTTCTTAAGGACTGCCCCGTTCTCAAGGACTGCCCAGACACTGAATCTAAACTTCCCTTGTTAGAGAAAACTCTGCAGCAAGAGTATAAACAGAAATTAAGGTCTAGTAAGTCAGCCAGTTTAATTGTCTAAGTCCCTCTCGGGTGAAACGGTTAGACAGGTTCCTGACATGTATAAGATAGACCCACACAGTGAGAGAGTTAGTCAAAACTCTAAGAGAATACGCTATCGAAAGAATCTTTGCAGTAGATGTATAGTTACTCTGTTCTTTCTATTATTTCTAAGTCTTATGGTTACTTGCATAAGTTATGCTTTACATTTATGTTTTCCTATTTTCACATGTACATATGTTTCCTAATGTTACAGTAGAGCACACATTTAGTGACCTGCCTCCTCACGAGTTATCCTATCGTCTTGCTATGCGTAATAATACTTTTATCCGAATGCTGCACTATTCACACCAGACCAGCAAAGCCACTAATTGTTGGGTGTGTGGTCGACTCCCCCCTTTCCAGACACCGAAGGGAGTTCTGCCACTCTTTCCCTATCCGTTTTCGCACAATGGTTCTTGTGGAGCATGGTCCACGTTAACGTCATCCTCAACTGATATGTCCCTTCTGAATAGAACATGTTTCCCAGACAAGGAAGGACTTTCCCATAGAACAGGATTAGATCTAGAAAATGAAGTATATGATCTAGGTAATTATTCCTCGAATTTCATGGTTTTGAATGTTCAGTCCGAGACTACTCCAGACTTGCCTGCTATTTCAGTACTACCAGTTAAAGGCGAATTATGTGTCAGAAAGAATGGTTCCGTACATGTAGGACATAGTGATTGTACTACTATGGTCGAGTATAGTGACAGTGGGAAATCTATTTTTAAAGCCTCACATCATTCTTATTTTGTTTGTGGTCAGACCGCATATGTTCGTCTGCCCCTCGATTGGGATGGAACATGTTATATTGCCTTCCTACTGCCACCAGTTTTCCTAGCCCCATCTGATTATCACAGAAACACACATCTAGTACACGTTAGACATAGAAGGGAGACTGACTCCCCAATTGTCGATCAAACTGAAACTGCTCTAGAACAGTATCAAGACTTCAATAAAGGTTTCTTTTTCTTCATAGGCCCTGTCCAGAATAGTAAGTTAATACGTAGGTTAACCAGAACCCTTGAAGCAGTAGTGAATGAGACTACTTCCGCTCTAGGTAATTTAACCGAAGAGCAATCTGCTATAAGATTTGTTGTGCTCCAAAATCGTCTCGTTCTTGACGTCATACTGGCCGATAGAGGAGGAGCTTGTAGAGTCATCGGATCTAGTTGCTGCATTTTCATTCCTAATAACGCGCCGTCTGTTTATTCAGCTATAACCAGACTTCATAAAATTGCCCATCAGTTACACCAGAATCCAGGCACCTGGACATGGTCCGGTTGGCTCTGGAGTATTATATCTGCATGGGGATGGAAAGTATTGTCATTCCTAGGTATAGCAGTAATGATCATATTCAGTTGCTGCCTCTGTTTACAATGTGGCCCTGCGATTTGCGGCTTGTGTGCTACCTCTTGTATTCCTAGTCCTAAGTCTCGTTCCAAGACAATTCGAGACGAGCAAATGATGCTATATGAACAGATAGATGGTATCATGAATATTGATGTTTCCTGATGGAAACGTAGGGCACAAGGAGGGAATGTGGAAAAGTGAATTTTGCCTTGTTATATGTGCCTACGTGTTCCCCATCCTATGTTATATGTGCATGATCGATATGCATATATCCCCTTATGATCGATTAAAAGACGCAATTATAGTTGTGTCCAACTCTAGTATGTCAGTATCCAGTTCTCGTGAAAGCAACGAGTATTAGGCCTATGTTGCCAACGTTTTACAGTATGCACGTTAATTCATTGAATTGTCCCCGTTTCTAGGCCTCAAAGGGCCCGGACACCAGATTCAAGCTCCAGTCTCCTGAACCCACTCCGAGGAGCGATGCAGCCCCCACCTGCATCCCTGACCCTTCACTTACTTCCTGCCAAGCAGCGCGGTGCCCGGCCTGGCTCTGCCTGCCTGTCTGCCAAGAATATGTTATGCTTCTAGTTATCAGTCCAGCTTTCCTTCTTTGCATTCCTAAGCTACTGAACCGCATAAACAGTTTCAGCCATAGTCTAGTCCTTCTGTCTCCATGCAAGAGAGTTACTGTATTAATATTCATAGAAGATTCATAGCACACGCAATACATGTAGAATATATGCATGCACCAGCCTTAGTGTCAAGTAGCCTTTGCCCTGATAACTTTTAGATTCTATCAACATGTACTCCAAACACCAGATACCAGATATGCTATAGGTACATGTCGTCCTGACACCGCAGACTTTAGTCTCCTCTTCTAGTGCAGAAGTCATAGCCCCCAGTTCTCCCCCGGTAAACACGTCATTGCCCGTTTGCGCGCACCACTAGGTTAAAGGTCCCAGCTGCTCAGGTAGCCCCCTCCATGTTTCCGCCCATTCATGATACTTCTGTGACGTTTCTCATCACATGTCCACGTGCACGCCCTGTGCACGCCTTCTTTTCACACCCATGTCTTCTTATCTTACGCTTGTCACTAGTTACGCCTACTGTATGCAATGTAATTGAAATGTCTTACTATATATATGTTGAATTGTGATGAAGTGCGCTGCAGCTGCCTTCCTTCCTATTTTATTTCAGGCTGTCCCGATCCAGTCCCTTCCCTTTTGCCTGAATAAAGCCTGTTCAACTCGGACACATCGGATCCTGCCTCTTATTTATTGAGCTATCTGTTATTGTTAATATATTCAAAAATAGTACCGGTATTTAATTATTTATTTACCACAAACCGGGTCCCAAATATCAACTGTGCTTTCTTGCCACAAGGACCCTTGGGATCCGAGCTCCACAACTTATTTTTCTAAATTGGTCTCTGATTTACTCTTGAGTGTGTGTCTGATTTATTACCTCTGAGTAAAACAAATACTTAGCCCTACCCTCTGATTAGCCTAAACTGCTTGCCCACAATACAAGAAAATAGAGAATTTAGCATTATCATTTTTTCCTCAGTAAACAGATAAGGGTTGCCTGGACTCGCTGCACAGTGAACCTCATTTTGGGGCATTATATAGAGAGCCAACTCGCTACATTGGTGGTCCAGCGGTGGGATACAAGACTTTGCATTTGCTGAGAACACTTGGTCAATAGGTTCTTCCACGAAGTAGATCCACAATGACGTGTTAGCAAATTTCAACACTTTCAAACATTATTTTTTTATTTGAACCGGCAGGGCCTTTAGTTGAGTACCCCGGTCCAATTGCATTAGAAGTTAAAAAGTGTCCTAGACAGTTAGCCCTTTAGCCCTTTAAAAAATAAAAATAGTTGGATGGATTTTCTGCTTGAAATTCTACAAAGGTCTAAACTGATCTAATACCATGTCTGCGACAGCTCGTACTATCTAGCCAGGTGCTCAACCTGGGTCCCATCCAGAAACTTAAGTTAACTCCATTAACGACCTCTGTAAAGCATGGACCTTGCCATTGTGTCTAAACCAACTAAGGCACATCTACAAACCTTGCTTGGTAAGCAAAAGAGAGCCATGGCAAGGGAAGAAACCCCGAGTCAGGGGATGGCGATGACAGTGAGGATGATGGGTCCTCAGAGTCCCCTACTGGAAGTACGTCTGGTGGTACCCTAGATGAAACAGAAGAGAAAGACCCCGATCTCCACAAACTAGCTAAAAGGATAGCCCTTGAGGCTAAACTCTTGGCCATGGAAAAGGAAAGGGCTGAGATGGGCCTAGGACCCAACTCTGGTGGCAGCAACATTTTAAATAGGGAGAAAGATGAAACTGTTGCCCCTAAAATCCCCAAAGTGATTGTCCCCAAATATGTAGTAGGTGATAACATCATAAAGTGGTTTACAGCCTTGGACCTGGCTTGTAAGATGCGGAACCTCAGCCAGAAGTATTGGAACCCTCTGGGGAGTGGTTAGTGGGGGTCGGCGTGGCTTGGCGCCGATGTGATAGGACACACATTTGCAGTGCTCCCGGCTGAACACTGGCATCCAGACCTATTGCAGCTGGGCTCACTGCAGCAGACCATTTAATCAGACGTGGCACTGGACGATATCACACAGGACAGCAGGGGCACCAGCCCTCCAACTGTTCTTTCTCTGCTGCAAGGGCTACTTTGCCACTTTATTGGTCAGCAGCAACTCATTCACAGCCAGACGCCACATACCGGTGAGTGGGAGCACTGCTGAAATAGTATTTGTATCAAGTGTGGGGTCTAGGATATTTATAGAGTATCCACCAGAAAGATAATTACCGGAGGTAAGTAACTTGTTTGACAAATTATTATTGAAGGCCATCAGCATTTGTCACACTTACCACGTATAAATTTACCATCTTCACTGGTGTGTGAAGACAGTGAACTTCTATTTCAGGTTTTCCTGGGGATCCCAAGGTTTTCCGTTTAATTGTGTGATTTCAGGGCTAGACTTACTCGTGTTACGTTCTTTTTTTGGCCTGGCATTTTGTGTGCATTGCATCCCAGAGTTCCTAGCACCCACTCTGCAGGTATAGGTGCACCACCACCATACTGACAGTAAAATGCTGCCGTTCAAACATGTAATGATTTCTTCATTTGAGGAAACATATTGGGAGTCATAATATCATCAGCATTTATATTGTCAGGTCAATATTAAGGTAAAATTAGGTAGGCCTATATTTCGATTCAGAGCGAATTAGGTTGAGACGTAGGGAGTTAAAAGGTAAGATACAGACAGATTGGATCCTCATAAACACACTCCTTCTCATCTTGCAGACCCTTTACAGATGGGCATTTCCAGAATTCACCGGCACTCTGCATGGTCTTAGAAGAGAAAGAGGGAGATAGACTGCCCATCTATACTACTATTATAAAGAGAGAACTGTGACCTTTGAGCCAGGTAAACTCAAAAACTACACCGCCAATCCAAACACCCAATACATGTTTGAAAACGTCAGGACAAGCAGGAGGACTATATAAAAAAATATATATATACCTTATTTAAAAAATGTACGATTAAAAAAAAATAGTCCCTTGGAAGTAGCGCCGGCCGGCCGCGACGTGCGTGCTGACATCAGCAGCGCGGGGAGGAGCGGCGTACAGGAGCCAGAGGAACAGCGGTGGACATGAGCGCGGGGAGGTGCGGTGCTGAAATGTCTACACAGAATGAAAAGGGAGGAGCGGTGAGCGTCGGACAAGCGGTGAGGCAGAGCGGCGCTGAAATGTCTCCACAGAATTAAAAGGGAGGAGCGGTGAACGCGGGCGGGGGCCATGAACACTGACAGCGGTGGACATGAGCGCGGGGAGGTGCGGCGCTGAAATGTCTACACAGAATGAAAAGGGAGGAGCGGTGAGCGTCGGACAAGCGGTGAGGCAGAGCGGCGCTGAAATGTCTCCACAGAATCAAAAGGGAGGAGCGGTGAGCGCGGGCGGGGGCCATGAACACTGATTGCTCACAAGCCTTTTGCTCCCGGACAACGTCGGGCGGGCTGCTAGTTCTCCATAAAAAGAAACACAACTTCCAAAGGGTCGCTTGTTATTAAAGGCCTGTGGAGCTTTGGAAGAGTATGACAAATTTGGTCCCTTTGGGGAACATACCGATGGATGGAGGAGGAATCCATGGAGGGTCCCAGGGTCTACAACATGTACACTCCTTAAACTCGGACAAGTGATTGTTTCTGCATTTGCCACTGTATTTCTCTTTTTAACTTGGAAAATGACGAATGACTGCTACATTGATGTATTGCCCTCTTGGGAACATTTGATTATGCTGCATTGCCTTTATATATGTTGTATTTCATGAAACTCAATAAAAAGATTTATATAAATTTTTTTTTTTATAAAAAGGCCTCTGCTGCCTTTGATATGCGACCCCAGCTTTCCCCAGACTTGGCAGATGCCACTTGGAACTACGAAAGGAGGGAACATTAGCTTGTCGGGAGGCGGGTTCAGCAGCCTGCCAGTTCCAGTCGTAAGGTAGGTAGGTAAGGTAGACAAAAAATAGAATTCCGCCATCTTGATTTCTGGTGGAGTTAGACACACTGGGTTAGGAAACCGACCGTAAATAATTGTATGCGACATATACCTTTTTTCCATAGGAAAGCATTGCTGCGTAAAGACGCATTTAAGAGTATATTTTACATACCTGTAAAAACTGATATTTAAAAATGATCTCCCTTTATAACGAAGTTCTTGATATTAACATATATATAAAAATGTGACTAAAAACTGCTTTGGGATTTATTTTTGAGTGTGTGTCTCATTTAGTGCCTTGGTGAGTACAACAAATGCTGACTTAGCACTGCCCTCTGATAAGCCCAAATTGCTCACCCACATCGCCACAAAAGAGAGCATTTTGTGTTATTGATTTTGCCTCTGTAAACCAACAAGGGTTGCCTGGACTCTCTGCACAGTGTACTTCATATCGGTACACTATATAGAGAGCCAGCTTCCTACATTGTTATAAACACCAATTTGCAGACCTGGGAGGAGACAAACAAATCAATCTAGCTACAGCTAATTGGTGGCGTGCCACAACAAAATTAAGCAAAAGGGAAAGAGATAAGATGAGCACGGGAATAAAGTCCAATTGCTGGCCATCAGCTTTCTAATTTTTACTTTTTTATGGGTAGAGAATGTTACTATGCCTATTTAGCTACTTCCATGGCATCCTTTTTAGGTCTCGCCTAGTGTTGCAGCGCAAAGCGCTGTCACTCGGCGAGAGATATTGTGGATGAGGGGTTTTCAGAAGGGGACTCTGAGCCCCGCCCCTCATTTCCATTGGCTTGCGTCACCTTTTATGCTAAACGGTGGCCTGCCATTGTAAATGGGGTATTTTTGTTGCCGCCCTTTCACCTTTTCGACCGGCCCATCCAGACTGGCTCGTCTGCTTTGCGGCTGTCGCAAAGCAATTTCTTATCTTTAGGAGGCGTGTTATATAAACAAGACGTGAGATCCAGTCCGGATGGGCCGTCTTGAAAGCAAGATTGATGATTCTTTGGTTTCAAAATAAAATGCTCATTAAAACAAATGAAAGCAGGAAAAAAAGCATTTTGCTAAACTACTGTAAAATTTCAGCTATCATTTCTTTGCAGCATCATTTAGTACCATGTGTTGATGCATACTAGTATTTTCCAAAAATATTCATAATGGAAAATCAGCGTAACCAGTTTCAATAAGATTATGGGAAACAAAAATAAACTATCATTGGCACAGCCAGTAGGTCTGAAATTGGTGGTCAGCATTTTAGTTTTGTCAATGTGTGACTTGTTTTGGCATGTTTTTAGGTCTCGCCTGACCCAGCGCATGCGCTGGTCTGGCTAGACTTTAAGTAAGGGCTTCAAAAAATGCTACCATGGCCGGCCTACAGCTTGCGTGCATGTGCGCAGGCAAGTGCTTACGAGCAGAGGCGCCATATGCACATTGCTCGCCGCGCTTGATCGGGATCGCGATCACTTTCACGGGCTCTTTGATGTCCGCGAGCGCCACCCCGTTTCTTCTTGTGTGTTGAGCCATCCCTTCACACTCATCTCACCGTTGCTTGGCTCGCAGGATAGTTTCCTGCTGCAGAGGTGCGTGCCAAGCCTTGTTGGTGTTTATATCGGCACCGGAGCATGCTGGCACATTGTTTTGAAAATGGCTGTACTGTTTGCTACAAAGTAATAGTGTTTTTGTTTGCGAGCGCGGTTGTTGGGAAGCAACCTTTTTGGTGTGTTTACATTGGAACCAGAGCGTGTTGGCACATTGTTTTGAGAATTTTTTTCCCGTTTGCTGCAATTTAAAGTGTTTTCTTTTGAGCTTATATCTGAAAAGTAGCGTGGATTTCAGTCCCTTTTTTAAGCACTCTGGGTGTCTATGAAATGCTTTCCTGAAAGATGCAGGTTGTTTAAGCTATGTGTTTATCTACATTTTAAGCAGTATCGCATCTGCAAAAGAAAACACCACCTCCACAAAGCGCATTTACATTTGCAATTCGGAGTGCATCGCATTACTGACAGCCTTCTGTCATGTTCAAACTTACTGCCCACTTATTTAGTTCCTGCAATATTCCCAATTAGTGGCTTGTTTTGAAAAGAAAAGGCGGATAATCAGCTATATTTAATATAGATTATAAAAAGAAGACTATGCATCACAACAAATCATCAAAGTGTTTATCCAGCATGGTTTTGACCCACATAACACAGCGATCAGATATTTCCATCTGTGCAGCAATATTTGACCAAAGGTATCCAGCAAGCAGATACATTTCAATGTCAATATATTCAACCAATGAAACCATACAGGTTTACATGTCAATATTTTTCATTTTCGAAAAGTGTCCCCTGTAACGCAAGAGTGCCTATTTGAACAAACATTGATAAGGCCTGCTGTTATCACTCCGCTTGGTACAGTTCTAGGGCACCTTCTTTAGGGCCCACAAACATTTTCCACCCAGCGCAAGCTACGATGGACGCTTCAGCTACCAACCTGTCTAAGTTGCAAGAGTTCCTCTACTGTGTAATGGTGGTCCAACTCAACGCTTCCATGAAAAGGCATTGGCCACTTACTAAGGTGGGGGAGCTTTTTTCTTAAGGAATTCGGTGATTAAACAGAAGAGCCCCTTCGTTCATAAATGTGAAGGACGAGTCAGTACTGTCTAGCTACCTTAAGCGGATGTTCCTACACACAGACTATGAGAACAAGCATTGGCATAGCCAATAGGTCTCGCCTTTGGGACCTTATAAGTGTTTAGCCATGCAACAGTTGATGTTGTTGCACCAAGGATATTGTGCTGCATAACTAAATACTTATAAGGTCCCAAAAGCAAGACCTATTGGCTATGCGCCATTTGCACACTCTGTGTTTTTACGCGTGAAGGGGACACTCTGCTATTTGTGGGGAACACTTAGCCTGCTGCACACGCGCTAACTGGGCTCACTCAGCACTTGCTTGGGAGGAACGAAGGCCTGTTCTCGGTGACCTGTCCTACCCGCCCTGGTCCGACGCGGTAGCTAGTACCGTTGCGCGGAGGGCGTGGTAGGTAGAGTCAGG
Source organism: Lissotriton helveticus (assembly GCF_964261635.1). Taxonomy (NCBI): domain Eukaryota; kingdom Metazoa; phylum Chordata; class Amphibia; order Caudata; family Salamandridae; genus Lissotriton; species Lissotriton helveticus. The sequence continues at coordinate 1,932,545,442 of NC_136068.1, read as the reverse complement.
CACTTCCGCTTTAGCAGGTTAGCGGTCTAGTTGCAGGGGAGAATCCTGCATAAATTCCACATGCCCCAGCGAACGCGCAGCGGACGCGCCGCCGACGCCCCAAAGGCAAGCCCGTCTGCGCCCGTCCGCGCCCGGTCGGCGATCGGGGCCAGGACCCCTGGAGGAGTTCAGGTAGGCCAAACCTATACGCAGCAGGAGCTGCTGGCTCTCCGCACTGGTGCGATGGTCAATTGCAGACATAGTAAGGACCCTAACGGGGCAGACCAAACTAAGGATTGTAGGTACTGCGGGTTCTCTACTAATCCTTTTTTAGGGAGAAGTGGGACTAATAAGGAGCTCCGATGTAAATGTAAATGTAAATGTAAATGTACCGGTATTTATAGAGCGCACAGCTACTTCCCTGAGGTAGTGTCCCGGCGCTGTCCGTATACCGCTTAGGAACCCTTCCTGGTTTTCCCTGTGAGTGTCCACTCCTGGGCACCCCCAGGGTGAAACCAGGCATCCCAGCGCTTTTGGGGCAGTTGTGGAGATTAAGCAAGCTATTGAGCCCAAGACCCGCCAAGGCGGGTATTGAACCCTGGTCCCGGGCCAGATCTCTGCATCAGGGTCTGCCGCTCTAACCATTTGAGCCACACTTCTCCAAGATGCGCTTTGATCAACTGTAGGTCTCTTAAGAAGCATAGTGTGGAAATACGAGGCTACTTTGTTGATAGTCAGCTGGACATACTTTTTATTACTGAAACCTGAAAGGATTCGGCTCCAGAAATATTGGATGCATTGCATCTTGGGTACGGGATATGTAGGTTGGATAGACCCTGCGGGAGGGGGGGAGGGATCGCTGTGATCCACAAGGGCAACATAAAGTGTACTCTGAAGCCAGTGATAGTATCTGATAGTGAAGCAGGCGCCTTATCGATAACAGTGTTGAATAATTATATAATCAAGGGTCTTTTAGTCTATAGACCGCCGGGAGGAAGCACACAATTCACCGCGAGCCTCATTCATAATTTAATGCCCCCGCTATGCGGTATGAGAAGTTCATTCTGTTAGGGGATTTGAATCTGCACTTTGAGGATGCCTCTAATGCACCTGCCAAGAGCTTCGACAGGACTTGTTAACTCTGCAATTATTACTAAAATCTGAGCTTCCTACTCACCGGTTGGGACATCTTTTGGATCCTATTTTTTGCACTTGGGAAGCTCCTAAAATGGAACCTCCAATGCCGATGGTTTGGACAGACTATTTTTTGGTTCCGTTCCAAATTAATTATATCCCGGGTAATACCTCTGGGAAATCGGGAGGCACTAACAAAAGGCAGAGAAAATGGGCTAAGTTCTCCTCTGAGAACTTTTGTACCGCCCTGGTTCAGGGTGGGCCCCCGGGAGGATTAGGCTCCGAGATTGATGGTACCTGTGAGGCTCTGGACCATCGCATTCAGTTCACTTTAGACAGGACAGCGCCTTGGTCTAGTACGGGCCCCACACGGCGAACCAAATCTGCTGCATGGTATAATGCTGAATTAAGGGAGGCTAAGACTGTTTGTAAGCGACTTGAGGGAAGCTGGAGAAATGGCTACCTGCCAGCCCCGGAGAGGGTATATAAAGGAAAACTCGCTCCGCCTACTATGCAGAGTGGATTGATAAGGCGGACTGTTCGGCCAAAGAACTGTTTCTGGTATATAAAGAGTTATCCTCACTGGCCTCTATTGGGGAACCAGAGGCTGGCTCTGCGGAATCTTGTGATCAGATAGCAGAATTTTTTGCCAACAAAGTGAAGGATATTTACTCCACCTTCCCGAGGGAGGCTAGGGTCCGATCTGGTAGTGAGGAGACACCCATGAGTGGGTTAATGGAAGAAGAATGCCTGAAGGTGTTCAGGGTTCCAGATGATGAGTTAATGCATAAAGTAGCTAGGGGTGTGAAATCCGGCTCACCTAAAGACCCCATTCCAGCAAAAATCACATTGAGGCCTTAGCACCTTACATTAGATACCTGTTAGAGCTGCCTTTTGGATCTGGCACAGTGACGATAACCTGGAAAGAAACAGTGGTTCTTCCACTAAAGAAAAAGCCACAGATTAGTATCGATCAGCTGAGTAATCTGCGTCCCATATCACTCCTTCCATACTTTGCTAAAATAGCTGAAACGTTGGTTAATCAGCAACTGACAGCTCACATTGAAACCCATAGGCTCATACATCCATCACAATCTGGTTTCCGAGCCTGCCACTCTACGGAGTCAGCTTTGCTCTTCTCCACAGAGGCCTTACGGAGACATGCGGACGAGGGTCATACCGCGGCACTAATTCTCCTTGATCTCAGTGCCGCGTTCGACACTGTGGCGTATCACACCTTGCTGCAGTGTCTGAGGAAGGGTGGAGTGGTAGGGAAGGCATGGGATTGGCTGGAATCATTTCTCCACGATCGTAGTTTTCGTGTCGAGCAAGGGTCCAATAGGTCTAAGGCTATTAACCTGGATCAAGGGGTTCCAGCCTGAGCCCTACCCTTTTTAATCTTTACGTGGCACCTGTGGCGTTAATAACTGAGCAATATGGGGTGGAAGTGGTGACTTACTCAGATGATACGCAGCTGGTTGTGGCTTTGGCACAGTCTGCTGAGCGCGCAGCCAGCAATTTTGCGTCTTGTCTCCAAGTCCTTGCTGGCTGGATGGCCGATAATTGTCTCAGACTGAACGGTGATAAAACGGAGGTGCTGATTGTGGGTAAGACTCCGTCAGTTTGGACCTCGGTCTGGTGGCCCCAGTCACTGGGTCCTTTACCTGTGCCTAAGGATCAAGTTAAGAATCTTGGAATCTGGATCGATTCTAAAATATCTTATGAGTATCACACCAGACGTGTGGCCGGAACTTGCTTCGGCATTCTGCGTAGTCTTAGAAAGACGCTGGATCTGCTCCCTGTTACAGCTAAGAAGGCCCTAGTCCATGCTTTGGTTACTTCCAGGCTGGACTATGGGAATGTCCTCTATTTGGGAGCTAATGTGTAATGTCTACAGAGACTGCAATATATCCAGAATGCTGCCGCCCGCCTGGTGTTGATGCTACCTAAAAGAGCCGCCTCAAGAAAAACCTTGGAAGCGCTGCACTGGTTGCCCATTAGGGAGCGTGTCCTGTTTAAAGCCCTCTGTGTTAGTCACAGGATTGCGCAGGGGAAAGGTCCTTGCTTCCTTCGCAATCTGCTAACATCTTACACTCCAACTCGGCTGCTGCGATCGCAAGGGGCTGGCATGATGCAGGTTCCCAAAATTAGAAGGGCCAGAATGGGAGGAAGATTGTTCCGTTTTTTGGCTGCCCGGCGCTGGAATGCCCTACCCCTTAGGCTTCGTGTGGAAACCTCTGAGGTGGTTTTCCGTAAAGAACTAAAAATCTATTTATTCCCTAGGGACTAGATCCATTGGGGCGGGCTGGAGGAGGCTGTAACAGTTTGGTGGCTGAGGGCCAGTGACTAGCGCGGGGACACACTGGCTAGTGTAACCAGGGCGCTCTGTAAGCTCAGGATTATTGTTATTATTATTATGCCAATGCTTGTTTGTAAAACCTTATTGGTGTGGGAGCTGCTGGGCCCTCACCATTATAACAAACATTGGCAAAAGCAAAAATAGTTTTTGGTCTCAAAAAGCACTCACTGCCACAGTAGTTTCTGGCTCTGAACAAAACTATTTTGTGTGCCGATATACTCCTTTGTGAAAGCGCAGAATGCTGTCACTCACAGTGAAGCAAACCGATACAAAGAGAGAGAGACAGAATTTTAATGAACGCAAAAGGTCATGGTCAATGCCAGACCAAATTAGGGGCCCAATTATTAAAGAACGTCTCACAAGTGCACCATGGTATATGTCCTTGCATTAAGTGCAGCTATCGTTTGTGAATTCCCAAGAATTTACAGAAGTATGACAAGAAATAGAACACCTGGAAAATATTTGGGAACTGCATTTTAGCAAGAGCAAATATGAATGTGTAGATTTGCTCACGTGAAAATCTGACTGTTTACAAGTTCACTTTCCCTTCAACCACTTTTTTCCCCAACTCTGGAAGAAGGTTTACGTCTGCCATTGTCAGGAGTAAATTTCCAACATTTCTCAGTATGGGAAAAGATTAGAGAAGAGTTGTTGAAAAAATGTAAAAAATGCAAGTTAGTAGGTTTGCACAGACGCAAAAGGGCTTTCCAACCCTGGAACTATTGCTTACCACTACCTTCAACCCCAGTATGTAGATCTGCGGAAACGTGGCAGCATAAGGGGATTGCAATTATTCAAACACTACTATGGTATGAGCCCTGGCATAATCAGAGAGGCTATATCAGAGATCTTATATATTGAGATTGCTGCCATAATTTGTCGCCGCACTACATGGCACCAAAGGGACAAGTAGATTTTGTTACAGGACTAGTAGATTTATGAAGCAACCTGCCCCATGGACAAGTAGATATTTTATTAAATTCCACACCCCTGTTAAACATGAGAGCCACAAGAAGGCAAGCAGTGGGCTACGGTATGCCCCAGCAGAATGAAACAAATGGCTATGTCCTTCAGCACATGCGTCCACGCAAGTAACATGCACACGGGCGCATAAAGGGTCTACCTAAGACCTGCCAATATCAAATATGAACCATTACTGTGTAATAGTAGCATCTGTTATTTACAGCACTTTGAAACAGCACAGGTGGTATATAGTTGTATACAAAACAAGGAGTTGTAATTATCTCTAAATGCATTGGCCTATTCCAAACTTGTTGACCACTCTGCGAGATAACCTGCCTCTAACCCTTACCAAAAATACTAGCACCCTACCAATCCTAGAACCGTAGTGTGCAAACGAGTGCATTACAATGACAGGAAAACTGTTTGTGTCTCTGTTGTTTACTTCATCTGTTTACTCAGTTTGCTTTTTAGGTCTCGGCTAGAAACGCGCGTAGCGCGTTCTCGCCAGAGAACTATAGCTGTCGGCTCAGCCGACAACGAGTGGAAAGTGGAGACAAGACCTGGCCACGCGCAGCACTTTGTCATAGGATAACGTTGCGCGCGTGAACTTCTGCTGTTTTCTGCATGGCAGAAAGAATCGGATCGCGTCACGCGTCTCGTGAACAGGTCACGTGACAGAGTTTGGAATGCAGGGGGAGTCTGCAGAGGGGCACGCGGCGCTGTTCACGAGGTGCGCAGCGCTGATAAACAGTCTGGCTGCAGTCGGCATAGTGTGCCGCCTGACTTGTTTTAAACTTGTGTCTTTTTGTACCCATTTACTGTAAAATCTAAACGTCGTTGAAATGAGCCTTCCGTTACTGGTGTTTCTAAGCATCACTTCCACGTCTTTTGCTTCCCCTCAGTGTGCAAGCTTTATGTGAGGGTGCAGAATTAACGTATTTCCGCTAGTTCTGGGTGTTTGCTGGTATGAAAAGGTGACGCATGTTAGCTTTATGTGAGGGTGCCCAATTATCGAATTTCCGTAGCTGATCGAAGAGGCTCCGGAGGGTCGGGACGGAGAGCCGTGAAAGATGCACAATGGAAAAACATTACTAGAAACTAACGGTGCTTGAGGACAGCTAAACTGTATATATTTCCACATCTAAGTTGGCTTTTGGCAGTTTTGAAGAAAAAATGAATTAACAAACACTTTCACTAGCGGATGCTGCAGAGAACGCTGTGGTGCTGAAATGCCGGGAAGGAGGCAGGAGGGAGACTCACGGAGAAGGATTCGTTGTTTCGGCTTCTGTGACAGCTTGGCGGCGTGTCTATCGGGTGTTGCGGTGGAGGTGACGGGGTCAATTACTCCTGAGGCGGCGGTGGCCGCGGACTGGCAACCCATGGGGAGTCAGGAGGCTCAGGATCTGCTGTGGTCGCGGGCAGCCTAAGAGTGTGTCGCGGCCGGAGAGCAGCAGCATGTTCCCCCTCCATAGCGGCAGCACAAGTGATAACCGTATGCTCCGGCAATCCAACGGAGTCGTACACAAAACAGAAGGAGCAGAAAGGGTCAACCTGAGTCACTAGAAGAAACAGAACAGGAGCTGGCACACACAGTAAGTGCAGCTTGGGCATATTTGGGTGAAAGAAGCTTGTCAGAAGGGGTCATAGAAATTAAAACCCAAGATAAAGGAAAAACAGCAGGCACCATGGCACAAACGAGATATGCTCTAAGGAGTAGAGGTATTAAATGAACTCCTGATACACTTAATCAACCTAGGTTAACTAATCTGGAAGTTTCAGGTTGTAAAGATACTGCCCAGTGCGAGACCCTGGCTCCCAGGAGTCACACGCGATTAGTAAAGACATCAACGCCTGAAAATAAGTGCACTGCAGGATGGTGGATAACATCTAGGAGTAAGACAAGCATTTGCAATGCAATAGGTCTTGCAGTTGTTAGAGTTTGAGCCATTGGCATTGTAATTTGCAATGCCTTTTATTTACGTTTTATAAACCAACACATAAATAAAAGGCATTGCCATTTACAATGGCAATGGCTCAAACTCTAACAACTGCGAAACCTATTGCATTGCAAATGCTTGTTAAAATATGCAAGTTTGCTATGAAGAAAGTAAGACTAACTGTGGAACATAAACAAGTTTCAGATCTTAACCCAATGCCACCCACGCTCAAAGTCAGCCGCTCCAAGCACACTGTACCCCCCGTCCTAAACCGCCAGACCGTTGCCGTCATTCCACCCCTGCGGGCCAAAGACTCCTGAACCACGCCAAGACCCAACTCACCCACCCCTCCAAGGTCAGCTGTTCCAAGCATAAACCTCCCTAGAAACCCCATCATCACCCACTGTCTCTTTACACCACCCCCAGCGCTCCAGGCCCTAGGCTCCACCCTAAAACTTTATTGTACTCGCGTTGCTTCGTTGCGTGAGTGAGCGCGTGCTGCTCCTTGAAACTGCACCGCCCAGCCAGGCGCACGCCGACCCAAGCTGCTGACCTTTGTCACCCTCTGCCCGCAAAACACGGATGTGCTAAGGAGGCCTGAACTCCACTTCTTCAAGCAGTGGATTAAAAGTTGAGAGGGATTTCGCTAAGACACATTTAGTGGGTGTACTGGCTGCTTTTACGACATATATTTAGGGTCAGCGCCGGTCGAGAGAGGCGCATAGAGGGGAATGGGGACTACAGATTTGGCTAAACATCTTCGAAACTACGACTACCTACCAACTTTTAAAGTTACTGATGGACTGGACCCCTCCCAGACCCCTCTCTTTAACTCTTCTAGAACCCTCCCTCGGCCCCCACCTTCCGCCTTTCTCGCCTTGCCTTCGATGTCTGTATCCTCTCACCCTACCACCACCTCCGGGTGCCTCTCCATTCGGGTTCACCCGGCAGCCTCTCTCCCCAGCTTGGGCCTCTCTCCATCAGTCGCATCACTGCCTTCTTCTTTCCACCTGTACCCTCCATTAACTCCCCCTCTCCTGCTTTTCGTTCTCTCTTTCCCCTCCTTCTGTCTCTCGCCCTTTCACTCCTCATCCTGACTCTCTCCTCGTTTCATTCTCTGCCCCCCTCCCCGAGGCCAACCCTCATCTCTAGACTGACAGCCCTGCCATGTGGCCTCATCTGCCCCTACCTTTGCCTCTAAGTCCAATAGTGATACCTGGGGAGCAGCACCGGTGCGCGGAGCCCTGAGGCTCGGGAGCTAGGTAGCAGCCGTGGATGTCAGTGCACCCCTCAGTGAGAAGCTTCACTGCAACCCAGAGGTGCGACTTTATCTATGACAGCGCTGCGGCACGAATTTCATCATTACCACCATCAGGAGCGAGTGTGACAGCTGAGCACACGGTGCGGATGACAACAGGTTTGATGTCACACTTTCAGCCTCTTAACCCTGTTCTTTTCATCGTGTGCAGCTTGGTTCACTGTTAATGCTTTACGCCTAGAGCCTTAACTCATAAATGCCTCTAAGGTCAAATGTCATGTAGGTTTGTATTTTAATAAGTCAATATGGTCGTATTTGTCATCTTTGACAGCGCTTGATCCTGCTGTTAGGTAATTCTTAGCGCTGTAAATGAAAGCTGCTGTGACTGTCTCAAATCCTCACCTTTTCAAACTTAGCAGTAAGACAAAATGAAGAGACAGCCCAGAAGGATGCATATCGGTGACCAGCTCATGAACTCACAGATCTTTGCCGTCAGCGTGTTAACCCACTGAGCTATCTTACCAACTGACTAACAGGAAGTGTATGAAATAATTATTATTACAAACAAGAGCATATCATTGGAGTGGCATACCCTGCACCAGAGGGCATTGCGTTCATGTCTCTGATTTGACAATGGCACCTGACTGTAATTATTGCCATTTTGCATTACACCATTTAATTAATGCTTCACGAATGGAAAAAAATAAAAACATTTACAATGCCATTAGCTCAAAACAATGTAATTGCGAGACCTATTGCATTGTGAATGCTTGTTTACAAAGCTATAGTTTGGCCAACTCATATGCTTCCAAACTTGTTGCCTAGACCTCTGTTTATGTTGAAGCCTATCAGACAGTGCAGCTGTCTGGTTTGCTAACGACATCTTGGAGACATTCGGAAAGCTTCCCCGGAAATGCAAGCTTCCCTGGAAATGCAAGCTTCCCTGGAAATGCAAGCTTCCCTGGAAATGCAAGCTTCCCCGGAAATGCAAGCTTCCCCGGAAATGCACTCAGCCCATTGCTTACCATTGGCTTTGAGGTTTGTCACACACATTTTGCTTGTTTTCTATTTGCTGGCTTTACTTGTTGTAGACTGGCCAGCTTAAGTTCGTCCCTTCTGTGGTACATAACCTATTTACTGTGTTCTTCCCCCTGCACTCCCTTTCTGTAAACTGGCCTTTAAATCTTGTTCTTATCTTATCACAGTTGCTGTCCATTCAAAAACAAAGGTCAAATGTCAGGTTCAGTCGTATGAGGGAGCTTGGTGTTTATTATTCTTTCTCTGGCTTCAAAGTGAGAGGATTTACGTGACTATTATGCTGGCTACTGTGGGTGTGCTGGAGAAAGGCTGTACGATGCTATTTTTTCTAGCACACAACAAAATTTAAATGTCTGTAAAGGAATCATGCAGGTATTTCAGCATATATCAGAATTGGGAAAGCACAAATGAAGCACTTTTTGGGTAATTCTGAAGTGTGGTGGAAACCAAGATTTTAATATGACCAAAACAAATCAATACACTGGGTGATGACATGTCCACAGATTATCGTTTGTGCGCTGTATACTTTTATTAGCTAAAACTGTATGCCTGTGCAAATGTAATGGTCATTACAATTGAAGATGTGTTGTCTGTAAAATTCTCCAAAATTCTCTACTCTGCACCGCTCTACTCTATGCCAATGCACTCTACCCCACGCAACTCTACTATGCACCACTGCACTCTTTGCCACTGCACTCTCCAGCACTCCAGTCTGGGCCAATCCACTCTGCACCACTCAACTCTTTGCTGTTCCACTCTACTCTGCAACCTGCACTCTACACCAATGCACTCTACTCTGTGCCTCTCCACTCTAATCTACTCTGCACGACTGCACTCTATGCCACTATACTCTATGCCACTGCACCCTACCCTGCGCCACTCCACTCTATGCCACTTCACTCTCCTCTGAAACAATCTACTCTACACCACTGCGCAGTGCAACTCGACACCACTGCAATCTAAGGCTGCAGCATCCACTCTGCACCTCTCTACTCCACGCAACTATACTCTAACCTCGCCACTCTACATTCTTTTACTCAAAACCAATGCCCTCTGCGTCACTGCACTCTACACCAATCTACTCTGCACCACTGCACTTAACGGCACGATACTCTACCCTTAAACACTCTTCGCCACAGCACTGTACACCATTGTACTCTATGCCCCTCTATTCTACTCTGCACCACTGAAATGAAATGAAAATTAAACTTATATAGCGCGTAACTACCCTGAGGCCTCGCACCACTGCTCCTTACGTCACGCTACTCTGCACTTCTCAATTCTACGCCACACGACTATACACCAGTGCACTGTACGACAGTCCACTCTGCAACACTGCACTCTCTGCCACTGAACTCTATCCCACTGCACTGTATGCCACTGCACTCTACCCTGCACCACAACACTACGCCACTACACACCACGCCACTGCACTCTACTCTGCACCACTCTACTTTACTACACTCTAGGCCAACTCAGAGTACACCACTACACTTTACGCCACTCTACTCTGCATTGCTTCACTCCATGTCACTGCACTCTAAGCCAATCCCCTCTAAGTCTCTATAATCTAATCTGCATCACTGCACTTTACTCTGAAATATCCGCTATCCTCCATTGTACTGTATGACACACTATTCCACTCTGTGCCACTCCTCTCCACGCCACTGCAATTCATCCTGCGCCGCTCCACTCTACACCACTAAAAGCCACTCTAATCTACGCCACTGTACTCTAAGCCAACGCGCTCTATGCCACTTTACTCAAAACCAATACACTCTACGCCACTGCACTCTACACCAATCTACTCTGCACCACTGCACTGTACGCCACTATAATGTATACACCATTCCACTTTATGTCACTGAACTCTACGCCACTCTGTTCTGCTCTTCAGCACTGTATGCTGATCACAGGGCCTCGCAGGGTGGGAGGGTCGTTTACTCCACGCCCGCTCATGGCAGGGGGGCACAAGGAGGAAGGGGGATATGATTTGCTGATCACAGGGCCTCACAGGGGGGCCTGGTCACTCCTGGCCCACGCACGGCAGAGCCGCACAAGGAGGAAGAGGGACATGACTTCCTGATCACACGGCCTCAAAGTGTGGGAGTGGTAGGTCCCAGAGAGTGCAGTCTCAGTAGCCGGTGCATGGATATCTCAGTGGGTTGGAGCGATAGGGATGACGTACAGAAAAATGCATTAATTTTGACAATGTGATATAAAAGCAGATGCAACTCATGAACAAGGAGCTTTCCTCAACCGTTCACAGCTGAGTGATAAATAGGAAACACTTGAAACTCACCATAGTCTTGGTCAATGCTCCTTTCTTCGGCTTCTGCACCAAACTGGTCAATACAAATGGAAGCCGGCTCTTCTTTAGTCAAACAAACAGCTGTGTTAAGAAAAAAAAATGTGCATAACAAGTTTATAACAATGTTTTTGCAAAAAGTAGAAAAATTAACAGTTTCAACCATAACAAAAATGCATATTGTCAGTACAGTACGAACGTGGCACAATTTACTTTCCACTACAGGTTAGAATCTTATGTCAAAGGTTGACCAGATACATTTATAGTAACTAATAAACTAAGGAAAGTACACAGTTCATCCACTCTGTGACTTAAGTAAACTCTGACTTAGGCTTTGGTGGGGTCAGTGGTGGTGATGGCAGTGATTGGTGAGTTCTGGTGATGGCTGTGGTGGGTCAGTGGCAGGTCAGTGCTGGTGGGAGCAACAGTGGCTGGGACAAATACGCATTTGACTTTGGTGAGTCAGTGCAGGTGGTGGCTTGGGGGAAAGAGCATAAGACTGTGGTACAAATGATAAGGCTCGTTGGTGGTAACAATTTAGTGCTGGTCATCTGTTCTGCGACGAACGATCTTTGCTGTATTTAGGAGCTGGCAGGTTACAAGGTTGTTCCTCTGTCCTATGCTGCTAGAACACCTATTTTCCTGCACTTGACTATATTTAAGGGGGTATGACCATGTATGTGAAAAGCTGGAGGTATCAAGTTCATTAAGTGAAAACAGAAGTTGCGTACATTATTTGTTCATTTATGCACTCCACGCCGCTCTAATCTATGCCACTCTACTGTGCACAACTCTACTCTACGCCACTGCACTCGACGCCACTCTACGCCAATTTACTCAAAACAAAAGCACTCTTCACCAACTATTCTGCACCACTGCACTCTATGCCACTATACCCTGCTCTGCAGCACTTTACTCTATGCCACTGCACTCTATGCCACTCTGTTTTACTGTGCACCAATGTATTCTACGCCACTGCTCTCTACACCACTCAACTCTACTGCACTCTACTCTGTATCACTGCACTTTAAACCACTGCACTCTAATCTACTCTGCACTCCACTGCACTCTTCGCTACTGCACTTTACCCTGTACTACGCCACGCCACTTCACTCTACTCACTCTACTCTGGAACAATCTACTCTGCGCCACTGCACTCTACTTCCGTCTGCGCCACTTCACCCAGCGCCGCTCTATTCTACGACATTGCATGTCTCTTGTTCATCTTTTAAACATACTCAAATAAGCGCATGTCCTATGATGTCAATAAAATGAATCAATTACAGGATGTAAATTTACATACACGTTGTTGAATAGGGGAGGGAAAATCTACACAAGAAATGTGTGTGGAGTGGAGAAATCACTCTACATGTGTGTCAGGGACAGAGGGAAAGCTGGTCACTCGTACAAAGTGTTGAAGATTCCCAAGAGGTGACAGACACTCCATATAATGGAGCTCATACTAAGGTGGACGGGATATCCGCCACGTTTGTGATGAGGTTACCCATCGCCAAACTTGTAATCAGGCCCTTAGAGAGGGTCACCCTCTATACGGCTTAAAACAGCTTTACTAAAGGAATACCCAACGTCACAATCAGCTGCTGCAGTTCACTGAAAGGGTCTGTGGTGTGCTGGTGAAGGCTAGACAATGAGCATCATCAGGGAATAGTCAAACGCCTTCTGTAAATAAGAACAAACATGAAGGCTACTTCACGTACCCTACGACGATGAAAATGGGACAACAGCCATTAAATTGTAACCTGTGAGGTGAGAGCTCGCTATTCAACCCCAAGCAATACAACTCTGAAACGTCTGTGACCTGCCGAAACAAGTCACCCTTACCAGCACAAGTCGCGTGTCGCTGATGGCAAAACAGAAAACCATCCTAGCAGGAAAGATGAGAACAAACACACGTGCACCGGGTCAGCTCAGTAACAAAGGGAATTTATTACAGTAGCCAATGCTGGTTTACCTGCCAATGTAAGATCACCCACCAACGCTAACAGAATGCAGCCTTCACAGAGACCCTACATGGGTGACATCATACACCTCGCAGGAACAAGAGTGGCACAGGGTCAGCATTGCAGCAGCACGTCAAATGTTAAATGGCCATTAATGCGTTCTTCATCCTATAGATGTTATAGAAACAAGATTATCAACATAGAGGATAGTATCTGGATCTCTCTGTGTACGAGCGAAAGTAGGCTAAGGCATAAGTGTGCACAGGCAAAGGGCGAGGAATAAAACCACTGCCTGGGCCCGAGTCAGAGCATAACCGCAACAGTCGGTAATTAAGTTCATAAGTCACATGGTCTATTCAGCACACAGACTCTCCAGTCAGGAAGAGCAATTCACTCCTGGCCCCTCATGGCAGGGCGCACAAGGAAGCGGGGGAACATGACGGGATCATCGCAGGGTGGGAGGGGCTGACAATCCCATAAACCGCCCAAGGCAGGGCCGCACAAGGAGGTGGGGGGACATGACTGGATCATCGCAGGGTGGGAGCGGCTGTTCAAATCCTAACCCGCCCAAGGCAGGGCCGCACAAGGAGGCAGGGGGACATGACTGGATCATCACATGTAGTAGTGGGAGTAGTGTGGCTCACTGGTTAGAGGCGGCAGACCCGAGAGCAGAAGTTGGCCCGGGACCAGGGTTCGATTCCCGACGCGGCAGGGTCATGGACCTTGGTCAGCGGACTCGATAATTCTCGCTTCGGTGCTTACTCTAATCAGGGATCACACTCGGCAACTCTGGGCATTAGCTTGCCTAATCTCCACAACGGCCCCACCAATTCCGGGGATGCCTGGCTCCACCTTGGGGACTCCCAGCAGGGACCATCCCACAGGGAAAGCCAGGACGGGTTCCCCAGAGTTATACAGCGCTGGGACGCCCCGTTGCTGGGGCAGCTGTGCGCTTTACAAGTATACTACATTTACATTTACATTTACATTTACACGGTGGGAGGGGCTGTTCATCTCCTAACCCGCCCAAGGCAGGGCGCACAAGGAGGCGGAGGAACATGACTGGATCATCGCAGGGTGGGAGGGGCTGATAATCCCATAACCCGCTTAAGGCAGGGCCGCACAAGGAGGCCGGGGAACATGACTGGATCATCACACGGTGGGAGGGGCTGACAATCCCATAACCCGCCCAAGGCAGGGCCGCACAAGGAGGCAGGCGGGACATGACTGGATCATCGCAGGGTGGGAGGGGCTGACAATCCCATAACCCGCCCCATGCAGGGCTGCACAAGGAGGCGGGGGGCATGACAGGATCATTGCAGGGTGGGAGGGGCTGACAATCCCATAACCCGCACAAGGAGGCAGGGGGACATCACTGGATCATCGCAGGGTGGGAGGGGCTGACAATCCCATAACCCGCCCCATGCCGGGCCGCACAAGGAGGCGGGGGAACATGACTGGATCATCGCAGGGTGGGAGGGGCTGACAATCCCATAACCCGCCCCATGCCGGGCCGCACAAGGAGGCGGGGGAACATGACTGGATCATCACACGGTGGGAGGGGCTGTTCATCTCCTAACCCGCCCAAGGCAGGGCGCACAAGGAGGCGGGGGCATGACTGGATCATCACACGGTGGGAGGGGCTGACAATCCCATAACCCGCCCAAGGCAGGGCCGCACAAGGAGGCAGGGGGACATGACTGGATCATCACACGGTGGGAGGGGCTGACAATCCCATAACCCGCCCCATGCAGGGCTGCACAAGGAGGCGGGGGGCATGACTGGATCATTGCAGGGTGGGAGGGGCTGACAATCCCATAACCCGCCCCATGCCGGGCCGCACAAGGAGGCAGGGGGACATGACTGGATCATCACACGGTGGGAGGGGCTGTTCATCTCCTAACCCGCCCAAGGCAGGGCGCACAAGGAGGCGGGGGCATGACTGGATCATCGCAGGGTGGGAGGGGCTGTTCATCTCCTAACCTGGGGCTGCACAAGGAGGCGGGGGCATGACTGGATCATCGCAGGGTGGGAGGGGCTGTTCACTCCTGACCTGCTCATGGCAGGCGCACAAGGAGGGAGGGTGGCATGACTTGCTGATCACAGTTCCTCAAAGGGTGGGAGAGGTAGGTCCAAGAGAGTGCAGTCTCAGTAGCCATAGCAGGGATATCTCAGTGGGTTGGAGCGATAGGGATGACATACAGACACATGCCAATAATTTTCCCCCTGTGATCTAAAAAGCAGATGCAACTCATGAACAAGGGGCGCTCTCCAACCGTTCACAGCTGAGTGATAAATAGGAAACACTTGTAACTCACCATAGTCTTGGTCAATGCTCCTTTCTTCGACGTCTGCACCAAACTGGTCAACGTAGGAGGAAGCCGGCTCTTCTTTAGTCAAACAAACAGCTGTGTTAAGAAAAGAAAATGTGCAAAATAAGTTTACAATTCTTTTGCAAAGGGTAAAGAAATTAAAAGCTTCAGCCATAACAAAATTACATTTTGACAGTACAGTACTAACGTGGCACAATTTACCTTCCTCTAAAGGTTAGAGTCTTATGCCACAGGTTGGCCAGAGACATTTATCGTAACTAATAAACTGTCACTTAAGTAAACTCTGACTTAGGCTTTGGCGGGTTCAGTGGTCCTTCTTTTTCCATCTGGCTCCTTTTTTTTTCATGTGGCTGAAGCGCCTAGACGCCGGTTGGCATTTGTGCGCTATATAAATGTTTATATCAAATCAAATCAGTGGTGGTGATGGCAGTGATTGGTGAGTTCTAGCGACGGCTGTGGTGGGTCAGTGGCAGGTCAGTGCTGGTGGGAGCAACAGTAGCTGGGGCAATTACACACTTGACTTTGGTGAGTCAGAGCAGGTGGTGGTTTGGTGGAATGAGCTTAAGGCTGTGGTACGACTGATAATATATGTTGGTAGTAATAGATTAGTGGGAGAACCTGCTGGCCATCTGTAGGAAAGTGACCTTTTTTTGCATGGTTGCCCCCACTTTTTGCCTAATATTGATGTACTTTGACTGAGTGTGCCCTGGGTTCCTGCCAACCAGGTACCCAGAGCCTATGTTCTTTTCCTAAACCTTACTTTTGCAAAACCCAACTGGCAACTCTTGGCCACATATAAGTCCCTTGTAAAAGGTACCACAGGTACCCAGGGCACAGTGGCCTGGGAAGACCTCTAAGGGATGCAGCACTTATTGTGCCACCCTTAGAGGCCCTGTAACTTTACACACTCACACACTGCCATTGCAGGTTGCGTGTTTTGGTGCAGAACAAAATGAAGAGTTGACATGGCACACATCCCTGTGTGCCATGCCTACAACCCACTGTCTGACATAGGTAAGCCACCCCTCTAGCTGGGTGCACAATACCAGTGGTGAGGGTACAGGAGCATGAGCCCTGTACCCCTAATGTCACTGCAGTGCTTCCATTAAGAGTATATGGTGCTGGGAGTTTGTCATTACGAACTCCAAAGCACCATAATGGCATTACTGAAAGCTGAGAAGTTTGGTATCAAACTTAGCACATTAAACCCAAACTGATGCCAGTGTGGGAATAATGAAAAATGCACTCAGAGGGCCCCCGAAAAACGACCCAACTCTAGTGTCCTGGCTGAGTGGCTGCTCGCCAGCTGCCACTACCAGACATGTTTCTGGACCGTTAGGTTGATAGCCAGTCACTCTCTGGGTCCTGAAACAAAGCCTATCCTGGGCCGAGGTGCCAAGCCTTGAAGGGGGAGCTTCAAATGCTTGCTGCCTTTGTGAGCTACCCCAGCAAATGGCCCCCACCAGTTCTGACCCCCACTTTGAGCAGAGAATCCGCTGGAAAACCAAGCTAGGAGGAGAGGTGTGCCCGCCTTTGCCAACCCCACTCCTCATGTGGGAGAGGTGAGGTGAAGCACAACTGTCAGTCCCCGCCATCTTGTATATGGGGGGACCCATTTAACCAGAGTGAGGCATATGCCCCCTCCCACTGGAGGGTGGCATACTAGGGGGGGTACCCACCCCAAGGAAGGGACCCATTGGTCCTGACTTGTACCTACCTGTAACGCCCCTAAATTTGGTATATAGGGGCAACACTGAACGTTGCCTCCAGGGACAAGAAACAAGAAGAAGAAGGACCGAAGAGCCGTGATGAAGAAGGAGAGGAGGACACCAACTGACTTGACCCCAGCCCTACAGGCCTGTCCCGACCTCGACCTGCCGCCAGTCTCTGCACATCACCAACTTGATTTCTGGTTTTGAAATATTCAATATCTGGAGATAAAGGATCATTGGAACTGTAGAAATGTGTATTGCAGTACACATTTCTACAGTTCCAATGATCCTTGTTTTTTGTTGTTGTTGTATATTGCAGTAATGACATGAAATATAATAATTGTTTATGACATTTTGACAACCGTTTATCAAATTGAGTCAAATATGTGTATTCATTGAATTTTTTTTAAGTATCAGGGAAGAAGTGTGTTATATTATGGTACAAAAAACAATATATATATTTTTTATATCTAATCAAAAAAATCAAATAAATGAAGTAAATACATTATGTTTCAAGATCTGTTTTTGACAAATTAACACCATTATCTTGGTTCTCTAGAATTGGTGTGCCTACTTCAAATGTAATTCACCGTGCCCAGGTGTGTCGTTGTACATTTCCGACCTCGACTTGCTCCAGGAAAATCCTTGTGTCCTGCAGCCCCCAAGAACCAGGAGGAACTGCCCGGCCTTCCCCAAGCAGACTTTGTCTCCCATGAGCACCGGATTCGTCACCAACAGACTCTGGCTCCGGCCAAATCCGTGAGTCTGCACCACTCTGCAACCGACGCTCACAGCCAGAGTTCGTGTGGCCCAACACCACAAGGAGGTCTCCCTGACGATTCTGACATGGATCTGGTGATCCCTAACCTACCTCAAGTCTCAAGTCAACGCCTGCAGCCTGTTCCAGAGGACCCCCCCAACCCATCCGGAGCCAGTAAGAAAACCCAATGCCAAATGACACCCCTGCACCCGATGTCACATGGTCTTGGGTGGCCCAACGAACAGTGTCCCGGCATCCCAACTAACCTCTCCAAGCAGCAGTCGCCTCCGGAAGATCTTCATCCCAGGGCCTGCAGTGTTTGGTTGCAACAGGGAATCCTCAATGAAATTAACCGGGCACCCGACACAAAACAGCACCCTGCCGCCCCTATGAGTGGACATTGTGAGCTAAATCGGATCCCCCTTTGCCCCTAGCCTAACACCAGGAGCTTTGCTCCCGCAACCCTGCGGCCTGCTTGTGAGAAGCCACCAACTGGAGGTCCCCTATCCCCATTGATTAACATTGGGTCTCAGCACTCTGCACCCGGCCGCCCTAGTGCTGTTTAGGGTCCTTTGAAAGTGCATCCTCGACCCTGGGGGAACCCTGGTTCTAACCCCAGAATACCAACTCCAAAACCTAAGTACTTACTGTTAAACTGAAAACACTGTTTTCTCCCACAGGACTGCATTGACTGCTTTTCTCTGAAAAATCTTTTAAGTGTGGAGTTGGTTTGTATGAAAACCTAAGAAACTGCAAATGTACAAAAACTGATTTACTTAACTTTTCTCTGGGAAATGTCCGAGTGTCATACCTAGGCATATCATTTTGAGATAAAGTAACTTAAAAAGTAATCTGTAATGTAACTTGAAAAGTAACATGAAAAGTAATTCAACTGTTTTATAAACAAATGACTCAACTGTAAACCAATCCAACAGCATTCAACAAACTGCATTAAAATTGTATTTCACTGCATAACTCGTGCAAAGTATTATATAATTACTTGTACCAGGCCTGGCTAGGTTGTAGAAAATAAAATATAACTAAATAATATTTTTATAGAAACAAATTGGTCTGAGTTGAGTCTTCGAGTGTGTGACATCCTTTCTTGTACAATAAATGCTCAACCCCTACCCTCTGATAAAGCCTTACTGCTGGCCCAGACTACCACAAACAGAGAGTAAGGTTCTATCTAACTTTACCTCTGCCTACCTTTGAGGTTCCACTGGGCTGTGTGCACACTATACCTTACTTGGGTACAGTATATACAGAGCCAGCGTCCTACACCATCTGTTCTGCGACAGCGCTATCTGCTGCATTTAGGAACAGGTAGTTTGCAAGGTTGCTCCTCTGTCCTATGCTGCTCCATCGCCTATTTTCCTGCACTTGACTATATTAAAGGGGTTATGACCGTGTGTGTGAGAAGTTGGAGGAATCAGGTCCCCTGAGTGAAAACAGAAGTTGTGTACTTATAAGTACAATGGTTTATGAAGGGCCTGCCTTAGTTTCTATGCTTTGCTGGGAGCAGGTAATCGGTGTCATCCAAACTGAAAGTCTTAGAGACTGCAGCAAACAGAATTATTCCTGGACTAAAGAGGCTAAGTCTAAAGATCTGGTTAGTAGGGGAGGGAGAATAAATGTATCAGACTAAGTTAAAGTGACAATTTAATTCTGAAAAA
>NC_136068.1:1930982057-1931078435 GCF_964261635.1 Lissotriton helveticus | reverse complement strand
GAAAGCACATGTTCCCCTCAACCAGCTTGGCCTTCTGAGTCGCCAGCTGCCTACTGGGTCGCCATACACATGCTCTTTAGGATTCTTTCGCTCAGGTCCAGCCTGCTTGTGCCAGATGACTTATGCAAGGGATTCAGGATGGCCACAAGGCAGCAAAACGTAGGGCTCATTGTGAGCCGGATATTAAAGAATCCCTGGTCGGAAATGAAGGCAACTCTGGCTAATGGGGGCATAGGCATGGTGTCATCATGAGAAGTAGGAACTGGCTGTGCCAGAAGTAAAAGGCCTCAACCCCCTCCATTGGGCTGAGTAGCCCCTATGGGCCCCATGGCATAAAAGTATATCAGGTTTTTCAGCATTGAAGGATTTGTTTATACATGTTCTACGTAAGTGAATGAACCCGATACGTGCTGTGGAGTCCATTATTTCCGATACTTAAAATGGTGCTTTATAGTAACCAGGTGAGGTGATGGGAACAGTGTCCAGGCAGCAACGGAGCATGGAAGTAAAGGGGCTTCTAGTCTTCACTTTGAGACAAAAGAACATTCTTTACAAGAGGCTCAACCTCTGCAGCTTCCAGCCAGCCAGTGCTCAGAAAACATGTGGGGCGTACAGTACACCCTGTTCGCGCTCGCGCGCGCTGGGCGCTGAAATCTCCTTTTAAATACCTCTTCTGCTGACTAATAGCAGCTTCATAGCTTCCTCGTCCGCTGATTACGAGCGGTGGACGCTACCTATTTTTAAAAACAACCCATCTATCCCGCCCTGCTGACTCCTCCCACCTCCCTCGTCACTAGCCTATTTAGGCTCCGCCCACTTTTCCTTCTGCGCAGACGAGCAGCCCTGTGGCAGAGGGCTCGCGCGCGCTGGGCGCTGAAATCTCCTTTTAAATACCTCTTCTGCTGACTAATAGCAGCTTCATAGCTTCCTCGTCCCGCTGATTACGAGCGGTGGACGCTACCTATTTTTAAAAACACCCTTCCTATCCCGCCCTGCTGACTCCTCCCACCTCCCTCGTCACTAGCCTATTTAGGCTCCGCCCACTTTTTCTTCTGCGCAGACGAGCAGCCCTGTGGCAGAGGGCTCGCGCGCGCTGGGCGCTGAAATCTCCTTTTAAATACCTCTTCTGCTGACTAATAGCAGCTTCTTAGCTTCCTCGTCCCGCTGATTACGAGCGGTGGACGCTACCTATTTTTAAAAACACCCCTCCTATCCCGCCCTGCTGACTCCTCCCACCTCCCTCGTCACTAGCCTATTTAGGCTCCGCCCACTTTTTCTTCTGCGCAGACGAGCAGCCCTGTGGCAGAGGGCTCGCGCGCGCTGGGCGCTGAAATCTCCTTTTAAATACCTCTTCTGCTGACTAATAGCAGCTTCATAGCTTCCTCGTCCCGCTGATTACGAGCGGTGGACGCTACCTATTTTTAAAAACACCCTTCCTATCCCGCCCTGCTGACTCCTCCCACCTCCCTCGTCACTAGCCTATTTAGGCTCCGCCCACTTTTTCTTCTGCGCAGACGAGCAGCCCTGTGGCAGAGGGCTCGCGCACGCTGGGTGCTGAAATCTCCTTTTAAATACCTCTTATGCTGACTAATAGCAGCTTCATAGCTTCCTCGTCCCGCTGATTACGAGCGGTGGACGCTACCTATTTTTAAAAACACCCCTCCTATCCCGCCCTGCTGACTCCTCCCACCTCCCTCGTCACTAGCCTATTTAGGCTCCGCCCACTTTTTCTTCTGCGCAGACGAGCAGCCCTGTGGCAGAGGGCTCGCGCGCGCTGGGCGCTGAAATCTCCTTTTAAATACCTCTTCTGCTGACTAATAGACGCTTCATAGCTTCCTCGTCCCTCTGATTACGAGCGGTGGACGCTACCTATTTTTAAAAACACCCCTCCTATCCCGCCCTGCTGACTCCTCCCACCTCCCTCGTCACTAGCCTATTTAAACGTCCTCCATGCGTCAGCGCAGCGGACGAGCGCAGCGGGCGCGCCGTAGATGCGCCGGAGTTGCGCCAGAGTTAAGCCCGTCTGCGCCCGTCCGCGGCCGGACGGGCCCAGGGGCCAGGGACGCTGCCACTGCCATCTCTTATTCCCGCTCTACCCTAATGAGTCTACAAACCTTTGCCTGCCCACTACCCCCTGAGACCTGGACCAGGATCTCCTCATTGGGGATCCCAGGTGACTCCCCCCCCCATTTGGGGCTGCCGTCATCATCCATTTCTCCTCCCCCTGCCGAGTCGCAGCTCCGGGTATTATACCTTAACACTCGCTCCATGGTCAGGCATCAAGCCGATATTTTCCATCTTCTTATGACAGAGAGGCCAGACGTCCTTTTACTATCTGAGACCTGGCTCACCGACGACTCCCTCCCCGACATCCTCGCTGCACTACCTCCAGACTACTTTTTGTTGAACACCAACCGCCCTGGAGGCCGCTCCGGTGGAGGGGTGGCAGCAGTAATACGTAAGAATCTTAAGATCATCGCCTCTGCCAATATGACCCTCCCCGATGTGGATAATCTGGTCCTCCGTCTTGGGACCGAGGTAGGCGCAGTCACCCTTATGGTACTCGACCGCCCCCCCCACCCCATGCCTTCCTTCCCTTCCTCCTTCACTGAACAGTTAACTAACCTTGCTACCTCCTCCCCCCGTACTATCATTGTTGGGGACTTTAATTACTGGTTCCAGAACAAGGATGCCGGCCCCCATGCCACCGAACTGTTCGAGGCCCTCTCGAGCCTGGACTTTATACAACTAGTCAGGTCTGCCACTCATAGCGGTGGCCATATCCTCGACCATATCTGGGTTCACGGGGTCAAGTCCTGCTGCCCACTTATAACACCATGTGTGTGGTCCGATCATTTCTTAATTGACACCACTTTCTCGGCCGTCGGCCAGATCAGGACCCCACTGCAGGAGGGTGGCACCGCACGCAAGTGGAGAGCCGCCGACTCCTCTAAACTTTTATCTCATCTTTCTCTCACCCGCCCCCTGCTCCCCATCGACTCAAGGACCGACGAGCTTCAGGGACATGTTTCTGACTGGCTCACTACAGCCAGCGATATTTTTGCCCCTTTAACTAATTTTCCTTGATCCCGACACTGTCACTCCCACAAATGGTTTACCCCTCACCTTAAGACCCTGCAGTTAGAACTCCGCCGATTTGAGCGCAGGTGGAGGAGAGACTACCGCTCACCTAGCAGAAGTGCATATGTGGCCGCGCGGAATAAGTATAAAACAGCCATTTCTGCTGCCAAAAAAGTTTATGCCTCAGATAAAATCTTATCTGCCCCCTGCAAGTCTAAGGAGATTTTTAAAGTCCTCAACGAATTTACTTCCGACCCCAGGACACTTCCGACTCAGGCCCCTACACAGGAATCATGTAACGCGCTGAGCACTTTCTTTGTTCAAAAAATTGCCTTGATCAAAGATACCATCCCGACTATCCCCCCTGGCGTTGGCTCCGTCTCTTCCCCCCACAATGCTTTTTCTTTTACGCTTTTCCCCCCCTTAGACCCTACCGCTTTGGCCACACTGGCCACCCGTGTTAAATCTGGATCCCCAGACGACTGTTGCCCCCCACCATACTACGAAACATCTGCCACTCTCTACCCGACTGTATCCTTCCCCTGCTGAATTCTTCTCTGTCGTCCGGTACGGTACCCCGCTCCTTCAAAGAGGCCGTGCTGGTGCCTCTATTGAAGAAGCCTGGGGCTGATCCCGCCGTCCCGGCGAACTACCGTCCCATCTCTCTCTTGCCCTTTTTCTCTAAAATCTTGGAAGCCCATGTCACCACCTGTCTCTCACAGTTCATCGAGAGCTCCAACTTTCTTGAGACCAATCAGGCCGGCTTCAGACCCGGCCACTCTACGGAGACTTTCATCTTGGCTGTGTTGGATGCCCTGAGAGACGGTGCTGACAAGGGTACCCCCCAGGCCTTGGTTTTATTAGATCTGTCGGCTGCTTTCGACACGGTGGACCACAACATCCTTCTCCACCGTGTCGAGCAAGCTGGCATCCTGGGCCTGGCGCTGGCATGGGTCAAATCCTTCCTGACCGGGAGGTCTCAGACCCTTAGCCTGGGCACTTTTAGAGCTCCTTGGGAGCACTTGCCCTGTGGGGTCCCTCAGGGCTCCTCCTTATCCCCCCTCCTTTTCAATCTTTATCTTCGACCCCTTCTCTTTTCCTTGAGGCAGTGGGACGTCACCGTCTTCAACTACGCGGACGACCTGCAACTCATCTTTCCTCTTGATTCCCCTTCTGCTATCCCCAACTTTCAGGCAGTCATGTCCCACATTCTATTGTGGATGAACCAAAACCAGCTCAAACTGAATCCCGGAAAGACGGAGCTTCTCCTCCCTGGCAAGAGTTCTACCTACTGGGGTCCGCATTTCTGGTCGGTAGAACTTGGCCTCCCCCCCCACCCCTGTGGCCTCGGTAAAAAGCCTAGGGGTCACTATCGAATCCGGTCTCTCCCTCGGGCCCCAGGTGGGGACAGTTGTCTCCTCCTGTATGTTCCAGCTGCGCAGGATCAGGAAGGTGGCCTATCTCCTCACTCCTGAAGCCCTCCTGCAAGTAATCTTGGCCCTTGTCCTCTCCCGCTTAGATTTTTCGAATGCTATCTATCATGGTCTGCCCAAAACATCTCTTTCCAGACTACAATTCGTTCAAAATCAAGCGGCGAGATTGGCCTTTGGGATTCCGAAATGGCAATCTGCCAAACCCCTTCTTCTAAAACTGCACTGGCTCCCGGTCATCTCGAGGGCAGCTTTTAAGATCGGCTGCCTCACCTTTAAATCTTTATCTGGTTCCTGTCCTGCCTTTCTGAAATCCCTCATCAGGACCTACAGTCCCTCCCGGAACCTGAGATCCTCTCATCTGCACCTCTTACTCATTCCCCCTGTCAAACTCTGCAGATCCGGAGGCCGGAGATTCGCTTTCCTGGCCCCCAAACTTTGGAATTCCTTCCCCCTCTCTCTCAAAACTTCCAACTCCCTCACCCTTTTCCGTAAATCCCTAAAAACTTGGCTCTTCCCTCAATCCGGCTAAACCCTCCTAGCCCCTCAGTAGTTTGCCAGCGCCAGGAAACCCACGGTGTCAGCGCGCTTTACAAGTTCCCCTTACAATACAATACAATACAATACCCCCTCCATGCCTCAGAGGCCTCACAATGGGAAAATGGAATGGAGATGTCCTCCTTTTCTGCCCTTGATGTATGTATGTTTAGCATGATACACCATGCTGTGCAAAGACAGATCAATCTATAGGTTTCCAGAGCAACTGCAAAATGACTATATTATTACTTACAAAAAGTGACTCCAGAGGCGTGAAATGCAGAGATGTGGCGTTTCTAAATCACTACCCAATAGAACAGTGCAATTGTTCTGCAAGGGGCAAACCCACTGAAAAGTGCTTTTCATCCGTCTGATGCCCTGAACATCCAGATGCAAGTCCATAGGAAAGGGCCATAAAAAACCCATAACGCGAGTGGTACAGGCATAGGACCAAAACTGGAAAGTTTAAATCATGCATATGTTTTATCAGAATAATACTGCTTCACTTAAATTACATAAAAGTAATCTCACGTACCAAGGTGCACAATGACCAGCCTTCCAATGACACAGTCACAGTTCTGCCCGGGGAACACAGTGCTGGGGTGTCGGAGCTGGATGCATTTGACAGCGGCCCCTGGCGCAAGGTCCTCTTCTGTTGGAAGGTGTTGTAACTCTGCAATGGAAAGAAACAATGCAGATAGAGTTATTGCTTCATTTTATGATTTGGTGTTTAGGCAGAGCAGCTAAAGTACTTTTGCTGAGCTGGAAACTGTACAACCTTTTCAGTGGATTCTGGGGCAATTAATGGCCACAGGACATTGTTTGCGGAGAGGAAAATGATTAACCACCTATGTCTGAACACTTGACTCTCAAGGGGCAGTGCAGATGAGCAGCAAAGGATTACTACAGTAGGTGGTGTGTGTAGAAACACAAATACAGCATGGCACGAGAATAACTTTCATTAGAACCAATGACACTTCTTGGAAAGGAACTAGATCTTTATTTACAGCTAGAGATAGAGGCCCACAACAGAAATATTAACCCTGAGCCCATCTTAGAGTTTATTGGCAAGGGATTCGATTTATACCGAATGTGGTCCCCTATGGCCAACGTTACCCATGGGCGAAGAGTTTGGGTTACCTCAACTCCTGGCCAGAGTTCATAAATGATGGGGCCTTATTACCAACGTTAAACAGCTCAGGTGAACTTGGCAGACTTTGTAGGACAATATTGTTAACTTACCCTGAGCTAGTGAATAAAATAGGATGCTAGACTAATGGCAACACATCTGAAGCCTGTGATACATCTGCTCTCGACATTAGTTTCTTGGTATTCTTAGGTGAAAGGTTGGACAAATGTATTGTTCACTATACAGGAGAAAAACTAATGTATGTACCGCAGACGTTTCTTCTCAAAATGTTACCAATAAAATGTGCTTTTAGGTTTGTGCCATACACTGAAATGATTGTGCATACATTTTCTACTTCTCTAAAAAAAAGTCTTCATATGCACGAGACTCCCTGTGCCACGCATACTCGTTTCTGCACGTATCAACTCATTGACATACTTCTTTTATTTGACATAAATGAACTGAGATTTTTGAGCAGTCTAACAAAATAAATTATTTACAAAATTAGTACAAAATGTGCTTACCAAAAATATAATGCTTTCAAAGTCTCAACTATTACCCTCCCTACTGACTGCCTTTTCATGACAGACAGAGACACAGACAGAGACACAAGACACACACACACTTAACCTTGTTCTACTGAGCTGAAACTCTAAACAAGTTAAAAAATACCAAACAGAATATAACCAGGGCAATGCATCTATATGCACGGCCGCTGAGAAGCAGTTAATGCGTCCATTACTTACTGGTAATGGCATTACTCCTAGTCCTACTCCCTCGCCTTCCTTCTTAACATGTGAGGCCCTCTGCCTCCCCCAAGACCCACCATCAGCCTATAAAAACACTCTCCGCCCCTGTGAGAAGTTGGCCTGATGTGCAGTGTTCACTATTCTAGTGATCACTATATATCAGTCCAAACAACCCTTATTGATGATTGGTTGTAAGTCAACCTTATAGACCAGCTATCCTAGTAGCATGGATACGAGCAGTCTAAGGCTAAGACTCTAGAGGGCGTGTTAAGCCAGCTGTTTTACCATCACATTACCCCTTGAACACCCAGTGAAAGGACACCACACAAGTGTTATGAAAATAAACAGTGTATTTATTAGAATCACAACAACCCTGTACTCTTTATGAGGACAGGGTGCTAAGCACACAACAAAACTCTTACGAAAATACTTAAGTTAGCACGGTATACACAAATGCCCGAGGGGCACGAAAAACCATATACTTTAAAAGTGCAATGCGAAATTACTAGCAGGTAAGTACAGTACTAATAGGCTTTGGAATCGCTAGGACTTGACTATGGAATCGTTAGATTACTTCTAGGAGGCCTAGGGGACTCGGGTGCAGAGTGTGCACTCTCACGCGGGATGCGGGACAAAGTCTATGGAAGCTAGTAACGCTAAAGTTAGTGTTCACGGGCGAACCCGACCTGGTAGGGAGAAAACGACAGTGGATCCTGACCCTTGGATAGTGAGGCTATGCTGGGGCACCGAAATGCCGAAGTTACCTAGCCCAGGGGCTGCCGCTGCATAGGTCTCAAAAGACGTCGGGAATCCTCGTTGCCGGACCAGGAGCCTGGAAGAAAAGATGCTGGCAGGCGACCAGTGAAGATAGTTCGAGTTGATCCAAGCCTGGATCTGGAAGATGGATGACACCTGAAAGCAGAGGGGACCAAGTTCGTGACTACTAGCCAGTAGTCAGTGGGCACCAGGAGGGCACCGGATGGCAGTCACCTCGACTAGGTGAGTGGGCGACGCTGGCTCTGCAGATCTCACGGACCAGGAGGCGTTGTCGGCGACCAGGATGGAGAGGCGAGCTGTCCCGCGATGGATGAAGCTGTCGGCGTCGAAGTTACCCAGGATTGGGCAACAAGCCTTGGCTAATTCAAGCCCACGCGGTGGACTCAAAATGGCATCTGGAGTGGACCAGGAGGGTCCGGGGTGCTCCTCTTCGGGAAGGGAGCAAGGGCCAGTCTGGAGCAACCAGACCAGCAGCAGTGATGTCGTCGGGCGTCGTTCAGAAGGCCACAAGCCAGCGGGCTAGTAGCCAAACAACGCGGTGAGCAGCAAAAAGCAGAAGGGCCCCACGCAGATCATGGAGATGCTGGGAGGCTGCACTTCGGTGCTGGAGCTGCTCAGGGTCGGGGCTTCTCGGACCCCAAAGCACTCACCAGGAAATTACTCGGCGGGCTTGCTGTGCAGAAGTCGTGCAGTCTTGCAGATGGCCGGTCCCTCGAGGTCTCGTCGCACCCACGGTTCTCAGCTGGGCTGTAAAGGTGGGTAGAGGTCAGAGGTGCCAGGGAAGCCGGTTCTCGTCGAGCTGGGCAGTCGGATTCCGGAGGAAGGACTTGCAGCAGACCGCAGTGTTCTTGCGATGGTGCCTGCGGATGCAGGGTGACTACTCCTTAGCCACAAGGGAGAAATCTTGGGAAGAAGTCTTGAGTTCCTTTCGTAGAAAGTAGTTTCAGGATTCAAAGATGATCTAATCTGGAAGGGGGCCTGCTCCTACCTTTATCTGGGAAAAGGGGGCTGGCACGCGACTAAGTCCTGCCCTAGGGGTGGGACCAGGAGGGGGGTGGTTACACCCACTTCCTTGGCGGGCTTTTCCCCAGCACAGGGTCTGGAGTGTCCCTGGAACTGGTTCAAGCCAGCCTATGCACAGTGAGCATCGGGGTGCCACGTGCAGTCACCTTCCTCTGAAGCCCTGCCTACCTACAATACACAAAATCCTGTCTGGGACGGTGCTGGCACCGCCCCTGGCAGGAAACCCTTTGTCCTTATCTCCTGCTCTGGGAGGACTCCCAGCAGCAGGAGGGCAGACTTGTGTCTCGGTGGCAGCATCCATTTTGTGGATGCTAAGGCTCTGTCTGACTTTAACCGGGGTTAGGGGTTACATACATGTCGTGTCCCTCTAGAAGGGTGGAATGCTAACCCCGTCGCCAGAATTGGCGAGGGGTTAGTATTCCAATTCGTATGACACCTTACTCGACATGTTTTGATAAAGCGATACCAGAGTTGGCATATAACCGCGAGGATTATAATGCACTTAAGAGTATATGGTATGCGATATCATGGAAACGGCTAAGGGATGGATCCCGAAAGCCGCAGACAGGCTCAGCTCATGCCAGAGCACCATCTCACACGATTCCAAGCACTCTGCCTTCAGGATTGTTAAGGCCTGCCATAGGAGTGACTGATAGGAGATCTGTGTGTCCATTTTAGGGTTAGATATAGGTATACTATATCTAAAGCAAAGGGTGAGTACACCACCTTGCCCCAGCTGTCGTGCAGCCAGTTGTGTCAGTTTAGTTAGTCAGCCCAGGGGTGGCATAATACATGCTTCAGCCCCTGGGAGACTTCTGGGTACACCTCAGCCCTGGGTACAGGGACTTGGAGAGGGCCCAGTGCCAATTCAGTACCTGAGTACAATTTGGATAGAGAGAACAGCTAGGCTGTGGGTCTGATTAGCAGGCCCACAGCCAGGGAAAGTCGTAAACCAGTGCAGCAAAAAGCAAAAATCTGGGTGATCATAGGATTGCAGACCCTACTCTCCTACATGACCCCCCCCCCAAACTTTGGGACAATAAACTAACCTTGACCAGGTGAGTCTTCTTGCTCTAAGTGGAAATACCTGGAGAGCCCATCAGCATTGCTGTGATCAGTACCAGGTCTATGCTCCACTGTAAAATCCATCCCCTGTAGGGAAATGGACCACCTAAGCAGTTTGGGGTTTTCACCCTTCATCTGATTTAGCCACAAGAGGGGCTTATGGTCGGTCTGAATGGTGAAGTGAGCGCCAAACAAGTAGGCCCTCAGCTTCTTCAGGGCCCAGACCACAGCAAAGGCCTCCCTCTCAATAGCTGACCAATTTTTCTCTCTGGGTGTCAACCTCCTACTAATGAAAGCAATAGGCTGATCATTACCATCAAAATTCAGTTGAGACAGAACAGCCCCCACACCCAACTCAGAAGCATCTGTTTGGACAATGAATGGCTTGGAGTAATCTGGACTCTTTAGGATAGGTGCTGTGCATATGGCCTGCTTTAGGTCATTGAATGCTTTCTGACAGCTTGCTGTCCACTGAACTTTCTTTGGCATCTTTTTGCTTGTCAGGTCATTAAGAGGGGTCACTATGGACCCATAATTTCTGACAAACTTCCTATAGTACCCAGTCAGGCCCAAGAAAGCTCGAACCTGAGTCTGGGTGATTGGAGGAGTCCAGTCCTTGATGGCCTGTATCTTACTCTCCAGTGGCTGAACCTGGCCTCCACCTACAAGGTGGCCCAGGTATACAACCTGTGTCTGCCCTATCTGGCACTTTGTGGCCTTGATAGTGAGGCCTGCCTTTTGCAGAGCCTCTAACACTTTCCTCAGGTGGACCAGGTGATCCTCCCAGGTGGAGCTAAAGACAGCAATATCGTCTAGATATGCTGCACAGAAGTCATCCAGCCCAGTGAGGACTTGATTCACCAACCTTTGGAAGGTGGCAGGTGCATTTTTCAGTCCAAAGGGCATCACCACAAACTGATAATGCCCTCCAGGGGTAGAAAATGCTGTCTTGGGTTTGGCCTCCTCAGCTAACCTGATTTGCCAATACCCAGCTGTCAAATCAAATGTACTTAAGAAGTTGGCAGAAGCCAATTTATCTATAAGTTCATCTGCTCTTGGTATTGGGTGGGCATCAGTCTTAGTGACTGCATTGAGGCCTCTGTAGTCTACGCAGAACCTCATCTCTTTCTTACCACCCTGGGTGTGAGGCTTTGGCACTAGAACTACTGGGCTAGCCCAAGGGCTATCTGAGGGCTCAATGACTCCCAGCTCCAACATTTTCTGCACTTCAGTTTTGATGCAGTCTCTAACATGATCAGGCTGTCTGTAGATTTTACTCTTGACAGGCAGACTGTCTCCAGTGTCAACATCATGGGTACACCAATCAGTTTGGCTGGGTGTCAGAGAGAACATATGTCTGAAGGATTGCAGGACTTGCCTGCAATCCTGTTGCTGATGTTCAGTGAGGCTGCCACAAAAGACAACACCATCAACTGATCCATCATCAGGATTCTGAGTGAGCAGGTCTGGGAGAGGGTCACTCTCTTCCTCCTGCCCCTCATCTGTGGCCATGAGCAAGCTCATGTCCTTCCTGTCAACATATGCATTGAGCCTGTTAACATGGAGCACTCTGAGAGGGCTCCTGGGAGTTCCAAGGTCCACCAAGTAGGTAACCTCTCCCTTTTGCTCAATGATGGTGTGGGGCCCAGACCATTTGTCTTTCAGAGCTGCTGGGGCCACTGGCTCCAGCACCCACACCTTCTGTCCTGGCTGGTACACAGTCAGAACAGCCTTTTGGTCATGCCAAGCTTTTTGAAGTTCTTGGCTGGCCTCCAGGTTTTTAGATGCCTTCTCCATATACTCAGCCATCCTGGAGCGGTGACCAAGTACATAGTCCACTATGTTGGTTGCAGGCTTTTTGAGAGGTCTCTCCCATCCTTCCTTCACCAAACACAGGGGTCCTCTTACAGGATGCCCATACAGAAGCTCAAAAGGGCTGTAGCCAACCCCCTTCTGTGGGACCTCTCTGTAAGCAAACAAGAGGCAGGGGATCAGGACATCCCATCTTCTCCTAAGAGTTTCAGGTAGCCCATGAATCATCCCTTTGAGGGTCCTGTTGAATCTCTCAACAAGCCCATTGCATTGTGGGTGATAGGGTGTGGTGAACTTGTAGTTCACACCACACTCCTTCCACATTGCAGTCAGATATCCTGACATGAAGTTTGTACCTCTGTCAGAAACAACCTCCTTAGGGAAGCCCACTCTGGAGAACACTCCAACTAGGGCCCTTGCCACTACAGGTGCTGTAGTGGTCCTAAGTGGAATAGCTTCAGGATACCTGGTGGCATGATCCACTACCACCAGTATAAACTTGTGCCCTGATGCTGTCTGGGGTTCCATTGGACCAACAATGTCAATCCCCACCCTTTCAAAGGGAACCCCCACCACAGGTAGTGGTATGAGGGGGGCCTTTGTTGTGCCACCTGACTTACCACTGGCTTGGCAAGTGACACAGGAGCGACAAAACTCCTTGGTATTCTCATTCATATGGGGCCAGTGAAAGTGTGAGACAAGCCTGTCCCAAGTCTTTGTCTGACCTAAATGACCTGCAAGGGGAATCTCATGGGCCAAGGTGAGAAGGAAACCTCTCAGAGACAAGGGGATGACCAGCCTCCTGGTTGCACCAGGCTTGGGGTCTCTTGACTCAGAGTACAGGAGTCCATCTTCCCAGTATACCCTGTTGGCACCTGTGGCATTCCCTGCAGCCTCAGCAGCAGCCTGCTGTCTGAGGGGTTCAAGGGAAGGGCAGTCTAACTGTGCCTTCCCCAGGTCTGCTCTGGAGGGTCCCCCTGATCCCAGAAACTCAACTTGATCAAGTTCAAGCTCTTTAGGCTCAGTTTCCCTCAGTTCTCTCAGATCAGCCTCCTCAGAGACTTGATCCTCAACCTGGGGGAAGGCAAAGCCTTACCCTTACTGCTCTTCTTCTTGGAAGGTGTCTGGTCCATAATTTCAGGATCCAGCACCTGTTCAGTGGGGCATTTTCTGGCCTGTGACCTAGTCACAGCAAGCACATGTGCTGGCAAGCCTAACATTTCCATGTGAGTCCTCTGCTCCACTTCTGACCATTGTGATGACTCCAAATCATTGCCCAACAAACAATCAACTGGGAGGTCTGAACTGACTACAACTTTCTTTTGTCCCTTCACTCACTGGCTCACTGGTTAGAGGCGGCAGACCTGTAAGCAGAGAACGGCCCGGGACCAGGGTTCAATTCCTGACGCGGCAGGGTCTTGGACCAGGGTCAACGGACTCGATAATTCTCGCTTCGGTGCCTACTCTAACCAGGGAACACACTCGGTAACTCTGGGCATTAAGCTTGCCTCATCTCTACAACGGCCCCCCACAGACGCCGGGGATGCCTGGTTTCACCCTGGAGATACCCAGAAAGGGACCATCTCACAGGGAAAACCAGGACGGGTTCCCCAGCGGTCTACAGCGCCAGGACACTCGGGTAGAGTAACAGTGCGCTTTACAAGTACCCCACATTTACATTTACTCCACCCCAGGAGAAAGCCACAATTGCCACACTATGACTAGTAGTGACATTGCTGGCATTGGTCACCAGGAAATCAGTACCTGGCATGATCTGTCCAGGGTCCACAAAGTTAGGTGTCACCATGGTGACACTGGCACAAGTGTCCCTATAGGCCTGAGCCATTTTGCCATTAATCAAAGGCGTCTGCCTGTATTTGCCCAAAGTATTGGGACTTATCTCAGGGGTTATATCCATATCCCCTGTACAGACAAGGACAGCCTGAGTGAGTGTGCCAACTAAGTTGTCAGACCCCTCAGTTCCCAAGGTTAACCCAACTAATGCCTTGGGAGGTACACTACCACTACTGACTGTACTAGGGGGTGCAGTTGCCTTAGGGGCTGTAGTGGCAGG
The DNA here is from genome assembly GCF_964261635.1 of Lissotriton helveticus. NCBI lineage: Eukaryota > Metazoa > Chordata > Amphibia > Caudata > Salamandridae > Lissotriton > Lissotriton helveticus. Next base: position 1,931,064,758 of record NC_136068.1, on the reverse strand, counting down.
AGTTTGTCCTCCTCTTTTGGTGCACTCACTAAACCAGTGAGATTTACTTTTGCAGTACTGGCACCACCTTTTTGACTGGCCTTCTTGAGTCTTCTTCTTCTGGGAAGCCTGACCCCCACCCTCTTTGGTTTGTTGGGGACCTGGTGAAGACTTCTGGTCGTTTTGTTCACTCTTTGCATTACCCTTCTGGTCTGCTTTCTTCTGACCACCCTGGTTCTGGTTCTGCTTGATCCTTGTCCTGACCCATTTGTCTGCCTTCTTTCCCAATTCTTGGGGAGAGGTCAGATCCGAATCAACAAGGTGCTGGTGCAACAACTGGTTCTGACAATTGTTTAAAATTTGTTCTCTCATCATAAGATTATACAATCCTGTGTAATCTGTAACCTTGCTACCCAGCAACCAGCCCTCCAAAGCCTTAGTGGCACTATCCACAAAGTCAGACCAGTCCTGAGACTGAGTTTTCTGGGTGTCTCTGAACAGCAACCTGTACTGCTCAGTGGTTAAACCAAACCCATCAATCAGTGCATTTTTCAGGACCTGGTAATCATTAGCATCCTCCACTCTTGTAGTGAGGGGCTTATCTCTACCTTTACCATCAAAGGAGAGCCACAGTATAGCTGCCCACTGACTTCGGGGAATGCACTGCACAGTGCAGGCCCTCTCCAAAGCAGCCATCCATTTCTGGATATCATCCCCTTGCTTAAAGGGGGGCACTATCTTAGTCAGGTGTTTAGTATCTAAACCCTTCTCTCTATCTCTTGGGAGATTGCTGCCACCAGTGGGAGCTAGCCCACTCATCTGCTGCTCTCTAGCAAAAGCAAGCTTTTCTTTGGCCAGGGCAAGGTCTTCCCTTTCAATCCTCAGAGCAGCCTGTCTCATTCTAGCTTCATGCTCTATTCTCTGAGGGGAAGTCACTCTCCTCTGTGGAGAGTTTCTCCTCCTCTGGGAAGAGGCATTAGAGTGCAGAGATCTATTGGAGTCCCTAGAAAGAGATCTATCTCTCCTAACTCCAAGGTTAGGCCCACTTCGGGTTAGTACTGGGGGGCCCCCAGATCCTAGCCCAAGTAAGTCTAAGTTGGCCCTGGTTAGCCTTCTGACTACCTCACGACCTTTGTCTACCTCATCCCCAGAGAGTTCCTCTTGATCCTCCTCCTCAACTGCAGTAGCAGTGTTGGGGAGGTCTGGATCCCCAGAGGTTCCCTCTAAGGCTGGCATATTCTCATGTAACTGAGAAATCTTTCTGGCATCATATGTCTCTAAGAGACCTATCAGAAAGGGAATGGTGGGGTTAGACCCCTGCTTCAGTTTCCTGGAGGTACAGACTTGTCTCATCTCCTGAAAACTGAGAGATGCATATCTTGAAGTGACCTGTGGAGGGTCAACACTGACCAGGGGAGTCTCAGTAGATTCTCCCTGGGTAGACATGCTTTTCTAGTGAGGTGTAAGTGGTGCACTTACCTACACTATGTGTTTGCCTACTGATCCCTTGCTAGAGTTGTAGTTTAGGGTGTGCTAGGCCCTAGGAGCTACAACAGCTGGTTCAGTAGAACTCAGAGTATTCTAAGCTAAGTTACATGTACCTTTAGTACTTATGTGATCTTTCACAAGATATTCTTAGGATATGTGTGGTAAAACAACAGCAAGCTCAAATCCCACCGCTGCCACCAATGTGAGAAGTTGGCCTGATGTGCAGTGTTCACTATTCTAGTGATCACTATATATCAGTCCAAACAACCCTTATTGATGATTGGTTGTAAGTCAACCTTATAGACCAGCTATCCTAGTAGCATGGATACGAGCAGTCTAAGGCTAAGACTCTAGAGGGCGTGTTAAGCCAGCTGTTTTACCATCACATTACCCCTTGAACACCCAGTGAAAGGACACCACACAAGTGTTATGAAAATAAACAGTGTATTTATTAGAATCACAACAACCCTGTACTCTTTATGAGGACAGGGTGCTAAGCACACAACAAAACTCTTACGAAAATACTTAAGTTAGCACGGTATACACAAATGCCCGAGGGGCACGAAAAACCATATACTTTAAAAGTGGAATGCGAAATTACTAGCAGGTAAGTACAGTACTAATAGGCTTTGGAATCGCTAGGACTTGACTATGGAATCGTTAGATTACTTCTAGGAGGCCTAGGGGACTCGGGTGCAGAGTGTGCACTCTCACGCGGGATGCGGGACAAAGTCTATGGAAGCTAGTAACGCTAAAGTTAGTGTTCACGGGGGAACCCGACCTGGTAGGGAGAAAACGACAGTGGATCCTGACCCTTGGATAGTGAGGCTATGCTGGGGCACCGAAATGCCGAAGTTACCTAGCCCAGGGGCTGCCGCTGCATAGGTCTCATAAGACGTCGGGAATCCTCGTTGCCGGACCAGGAGCCTGGAAGAAAAGATGCTGGCAGGCGACCAGTGAAGATAGTTCGAGTTGATCCAAGCCTGGATCTGGAAGATGGATGACACCTGAAAGCAGAGGGGACCAAGTTCGTGACTACTAGCCAGTAGTCAGTGGGCACCAGGAGGGCACCGGATGGCAGTCACCTCGACTAGGTGAGTGGGCGACGCTGGCTCTGCAGATCTCACGGACCAGGAGGCGTTGTCGGCGACCAGGATGGAGAGGCGAGCTGTCCCGCGATGGATGAAGCTGTCGGCGTCGAAGTTACCCAGGATTGGGCAACAAGCCTTGGCTAATTCAAGCCCACGCGGTGGACTCAAAATGGCGTCTGGAGTGGACCAGGAGGGTCCGGGGTGCTCCTCTTCGGGAAGGGAGCAAGGGCCAGTCTGGAGCAACCAGACCAGCAGCAGTGATGTCGTCGGGCGTCGTTCAGAAGGCCACAAGCCAGCGGGCTAGTAGCCAAACAACGCGGTGAGCAGCAAAAAGCAGAAGGGCCCCACGCAGATCGTGGAGATGCTGGGAGGCTGCACTTCGGTGCTGGAGCTGCTCAGGGTCGGGGCTTCTCGGACCCCAAAGCACTCACCAGGAAATTACTCGGCGGGCTTGCTGTGCAGAAGTCGTGCAGTCTTGCAGATGGCCGGTCCCTCGAGGTCTCGTCGCACCCACGGTTCTCAGCTGGGCTGTAGAGGTGGGTAGAGGTCAGAGGTGCCAGGGAAGCCGGTTCTCGTCGAGCTGGGCAGTCGGATTCCGGAGGAAGGACTTGCAGCAGACCGCAGTGTTCTTGCGATGGTGCCTGCGGATGCAGGGTGACTACTCCTTAGCCACAAGGGAGAAATCTTGGGAAGAAGTCTTGAGTTCCTTTCGTAGAAAGTAGTTTCAGGATTCAAAGATGATCTAATCTGGAAGGGGGCCTGCTCCTACCTTTATCTGGGAAAAGGAGGCTGGCACGCGACTAAGTCCTGCCCTAGGGGTGGGACCAGGAGGGGGGTGGTTACACCCACTTCCTTGGCGGGCTTTTCCCCAGCACAGGGTCTGGAGTGTCCCTGGAACTGGTTCAAGCCAGCCTATGCACAGTGAGCACCGGGGTGCCACGTGCAGTCACCTTCCTCTGAAGCCCTGCCTACCTACAATACACAAAATCCTGTCTGGGACGGTGCTGGCACCGCCCCTGGCAGGAAACCCTTTGTCCTTATCTCCTGCTCTGGGAGGACTCCCAGCAGCAGGAGGGCAGACTTGTGTCTCGGTGGCAGCATCCATTTTGTGGATGCTAAGGCTCTGTCTGACTTTAACCGGGGTTAGGGGTTACATACATGTCGTGTCCCTCTAGAAGGGTGGAATGCTAACCCCGTCGCCAGAATTGGCGAGGGGTTAGTATTCCAATTCGTATGACACCTTACTCGACATGTTTTGATAAAGCGATACCAGAGTTGGCATATAACCGCGAGGATTATAATGCACTTAAGAGTATATGGTATGCGATATCATGGAAACGGCTAAGGGATGGATCCCGAAAGCCGCAGACAGGCTCAGCTCATGCCAGAGCACCATCTCACACGATTCCAAGCACTCTGCCTTCAGGATTGTTAAGGCCTGCCATAGGAGTGACTGATAGGAGATCTGTGTGTCCATTTTAGGGTTAGATATAGGTATACTATATCTAAAGCAAAGAGTGAGTACACCACCTTGCCCCAGCTGTCGTGCAGCCAGTTGTGTCAGTTTAGTTAGTCAGCCCAGGGGTGGCATAATACATGCTTCAGCCCCTGGGAGACTTCTGGGTACACCTCAGCCCTGGGTACAGGGACTTGGAGAGGGCCCAGTGCCAATTCAGTACCTGAGTACAATTTGGATAGAGAGAACAGCTAGGCTGTGGGTCTGATTAGCAGGCCCACAGCCAGGGAAAGTCGTAAACCAGTGCAGCAAAAAGCAAAAATCTGGGTGATCATAGGATTGCAGACCCTACTCTCCTACAGCCCCGACCACCTCCTGTACGTAAACAAGCTGAGTCTAGAACTGAGTTGGACCACAACGCAAAGGCAGGAGGGATCGAGAAGGAAAGAAGGACGCATTACCTCCCGTCCCTCCCACACCTTCCTTCTTAACCCATGAGGAAACAACAAGCCAAAACAGAGACGGACAACTGAATGAAGAACACCAAATTAATAACGTGCCCAAATCTCAATACACATACAAACAGTGTAAACGACAGCCCTCAGCGGAGGAAAGATCAGGACAAAACTCAGGCAACATCACCGCCTGACTGAGGTAGAAGGCTGAATTAACTTAAGGGGAAAAAAAGACGGAACAACACCAGCACCACCCAGTCCAAAAAAAAGACTTGTGGAAAGGATACTTACAGGACAAGCGTGCAAAATAACAACCATGGCACTTGAAAAAAGGATTCTATCCGATCAAATCAATAAATGTAAAGAGGAAGTAGGAGGTCTGTACTCAAATTTTATTATTGACCTTATCTAAAAATAAAACTCATAAAACATACATAATAACTATCAGTTTAGACAGTATCAAATTATTCATAAAATACACAAAACATCATAAAATGCACAAAACATCATCAATATACAATAAAAAGTAATAACAAATCACAAATATTTTTAGAAAATATAATGACGCAACAAATGATTGAAAATCACAATATTAAAAAAGGTGGCATAACAAATGGTTCTTACAGGACAAGGCCTCCCCAGCTCACCCAACCTCCTAGCCGGCGTGATGGCAACCAAGAAACACGCCTTACAAGTCAAGAGTTTCAACTCCAGCCCCTCACGGGGCTCAAAAGGAGGACCCGACAGCACATCCAACACCAACTGCAAATTACAACAGGGAAAACAATATCAGGCGGTGGACAAAGGTTCAAAAGAACCTGAAAAAACCGAGGCATAAGGCCCCTGTCATTCTGCAAATTGCACCAGGAGCCCCTAAACGCGCCTGAATGGCCGCCCAATGCACCCGTAGTGAAGCCACCGACAATCCCAACTGAGCCCCGGAACTGCATAACAAAAAAGAGGTCAGACACAATAGGATCAGCCTCCTTAAGAGCACACGAGGCCGAAAAAGCCCTCCAATGCCTGGTATAAGAGAGAAGCGTAGAGGACTTATGAGAAGCTTGCAAGGTCATAGTCAACTGTTCAGGAACCACCAAACCAGCTAAGCCCCTGCGCTCAACCGCCATGCTGTCAAGTGCAACTTCCTTCAGGTGCCATGGGGAAGAGCTGGAAAAACCAATGGAGACGGAACTACAGGAAGGACCCACTCCAGGTCGCACCTCAACAAGTCACGGAGAAGAAACCTATTTGCACCAGGCCACCTGGGTGCAATCAACACCACCAGGGCCCGCTCCCTCCTGACCCGAACCAAAAAAGCTTCGACCAGCAAGAATGGAGGGAAAGCGAAGAGCAGGCCCTGAGACCAAGGATAGGTAAAACAGTCGATTCTCCACGAACTGGGACACAAACCCAGAGAACAAAATCGCCCCACTTTGACATTCCCCGGGCCCGCAAATACATCCCCCACCTGGGAGGCCTCAACAGACTACCAACTGACTGCACAAACTGGGAAGCCGGGAGAAATCCTTGGACGAGGGAATGTCACTGCACAACAGATCAGCCTGTACATTCTCCACCCCCTGAATGAATAGAGCAGACAGCCCCAGAACCCAGTCCTGAGCCCATACTCTGCCCCCCCGCCCGTGGCCCCCCCTCGTCCTCAACCAGTTGACATAGGACTTCTCCACCAGATTGTCCATCTGACCCACCAACATCTGCCCCATAGAGAATCCTGAAAATAGAGGAGTGCAAGCCAAACCACCCGTAACTCCCTCCAGTTCGAAGACATCCGGGAGTCCCGCAGAGGCCAGCACCCCTAAACCCGCTTCGAACCCAGTCACTCCCCTGAACCGGCATCCAAAGTCACCACCAGCGGAGACAAGGGGGTGACAGTAAGACCAGGCCAGAAGACCACACTGGCAGAGTGACCAGGAGAGGTCCTCCCAGACCTGGCCCGTCATAAGTAGCGCAGTGAACAGATTCTGGGCCCCTGGAGACCACCCAGCCAGAATACAGTTGGCCAGGCGAGAAGGTGAAACCGGGCCCAGGGCACAAGAAACACCACTAAATCCCCAGCACCCTCAACCCCTCCACCGCCAGAGGAGCCTCCTGGGACATCAATGCCTGTGCCTGCAACAAGACCAGGTGCCTCTTGGACAGAGTAACATGGCCCGCTAGAGTTTGAAAACGATTCCCGATGAAGATCATGTCATGAGAGAGGGCCAAAGAAGACTTTTCCACTTACCAAAAAAACTGTGTCCCTGTAGAACCTCCAGGACCCTTTCAAACTGAGTGACCAACAGACTCATACGCTGCATGATGCAAAAGACCATCCAAATTGGAATGAACGAACACCCCCTCCGCATGAACGATAGCCATCAGTGGCACAAAGACCCCAGGAGAGGACTTGGGGCCGAAGGGAAGAACACAAAATAGAAAATGGGCGTCTCCCGCCGCAAACCTCAGGAATCACTGAGAGGAGGCTGTGACAGAGACTGAAGAAAGCGTCCTTGAGATCCCGCCCGGACCAGAGGAATAACTGCCTGAATGGTAAACATTCAGAAGTGAACAGCCCAAACCCAGGAGCCTACCAATTTAGATCCAGAACGGGCCTAAAACCTCCCAAGACCTTCTGAATCGAGAGCAAAATGGAATAGGCCCCTGTGCTGAGTTCTGGCTCTGGCACCCTGCAAATAGCTGGTTTGGAAAGTAAATCTCTGACCCCCCCTCCAACAGTGTCAACCATCGTAGCCTGGATGCTGGCACAGGAGTCAGACGAACACCCATATCTGGGGGAACCTGCCAAAAGTCAATCTAGTAACCATGTTCCACAGAGTCCAGGACCCAGAGATCCGAAACATCCAGACGCCAAACAGGAAGGAAATTACTGATCCTGCATAGACCACCTAACCCTCCGACTAATTGTCTGGGGCCCTTCTTGGCAGACCTCTCAGGAGTAGGGGCAGCATGCTCACTAAGCCACTGGAGTCAAGATATCATGGCTGAAGACGGCTGATAGCCAGAAACCGGTCCTGGGAAGCTTGATTCCGGTCCAGGGAAGACATGGCTTGGCCGTTCGGGCTGGACTGTTCCCATGAGGCACAGGGTCAGACTGATTTGCATATGGCCATGTCTGAACTGGGGTGGCGGAGTGAGCTAAAGAATGGTGATGGATTAAACCCAGATCAGTTGACTGGGGGTGAGTGTTTGTATTGTCAACGCTCCGTCCATCACCACCTTTGTTTTTTCTTTGTTCGCCCTAAGTTGGCAGGGTATGCTCAGACGTGAGTCCCTTGCTCACTTTGCCACTGGAGTCAAGCAAGCCCGGCTGAAGACGGCTGTAATGCCAGAAACCGGTCCTGGGAAGCTTGATTCCGGTCCAGGGAAGACATGGCTTGGCAGTTCGGGCTGGACTGTTCCCATGAGGCACAGGGTCAGACTGATTTGCATATGGCCATGTCTGAACTGGGGTGGCGGAGTGAGCTAAAGAATGGTGATGGATTAAACCCAGATCAGTTGACTGGGGGTGAGTGTTTGTATTGTCAACGCTCCGTCCATCACCACCTTTGGTTTTTCAACCATAAAGAATGTCAGGCAGCCGCCAAGGCCCCAGTGGACATGGCCGAAGCCCGAATAATTTCCAAAGAAATGTCAGCCAGCAGCTTAGCTTGTTGCCAAAATCCTGCACCAGGGACTGAGCCAAATAAGCGAAAAATAGGCTCGTCATCAAGGCCAAGTTCTAAGCAGCAAAGGCTTTCTTAAGACCCGAATCCACCTTGTCGGTGGCATTGGCCGGGCTATAATCCTCCGCTGAATGACAGTCCTACCAATCAGAGTAGCCAGAATATAGTCCAACTGCAAAGTGTGGGGCAAAGATTCATCTCCTTCCAACAAGTATAGTTTCTGGAGAAAACGTGGGACCTGGACCGTATCCACCTCTCTCCACTCCCACATCACCATCTCTTGAACTAGGCCCTGAAAAGGCATGCCCAACAGAGAGAGTTTAACATACTGGGGAAAAAGGGCCCCTCCGTCTTCACCATGCTGGAAAGGAGGAAACCCCAAGTTTGTCCCAAATCTTCTCCCTGGAGACATATTTCCCGCCAGAGGAGGTAGCAGACCCACCCCCATCCGAAGGGAACCACTCAGCCCGGGATCCCCAGTCCAAGGACAGGAAGGACCAACAGGCAATTCAGGACAAGCCTGTAGAGCTTTGGACACGGCCACCTCAATCATGCCCTGAACCTCCTCCCTGGACATGAGAGGCATCTGACCCCAATCAGGGCCGTGAACCATATGCCGTTTCAGGGGTACTGGAGACCCATCCGAGGAGGAGAGGACACCACGTTGTTACGTTTAAACAAACTCTTGCGGCCCATGGTAGCAGAATAATAGAACTCAAACACAGCAGCCCCAGAAATGGTCTCAGAGAAAAACAGTGTCAAATCAATTGGGGCTGAGCCATGTCCCCACAACCAATCGGGAAAAAAATGAAAAACAGTATTAAACATCTAAAACATGAACAAACCCATCCTACAGACTCCAGTATACCCCCGTTCCAGCTGATCCAGCCTCACAGCGACCCGGAAACACAGCCCCAGCCACCAGTGAACTGCTGGACTGTCACGGTGACCACAAGCAAGTTCTCCGCCCCTCATGGAACACCCTTCCACCGCATTTAAGATCCAACTCTAACCTCACGACATTCCGTAAACAACTGAAAACCTTCCTGTTTCATTCAACCTAAATTCCCCCCTTTCCCGTGCCTCCCCCCTCTGTTGGACCTGGTATTCTCAGCGCTTGGACGCCTCCGGGCAGCAATTCGCGCTATACAAATCCGCATCAAATCAAATCAAAATCAAATCATGAACGAGGAGACAGCTGCGACGCTGAAGGACTGCCGCCTGCTGCTCCACAGAGGCAGACATCCACGTTTGAAGACCCTCCAGCACCGCCAAGGAGGGGAAACCAGAAGGTAAGTCTCACTCAGGATAAGAAAAAAAAGAAATGGAGGTGGTGGGTGTTTTTCTAGCCTGGGGATGGGTTTTGGGGGAGGCAGAGGGCCTCATGGGTTAAGAGGGAAGGAGAGAGAGGGACAGCAGGTAATGTGGGCTCACAAAATTTTGTGGCAGCACCCTCCTTCCGCACTCATCTTGTACTAGGCACACTTGAGAGCCTCCCCAATCTTAACATTATCCACAGTTCAATACTCTTCAAGGAAGGGAGGCTCTGTGTCACACAGCCATTATGTAGTCCTTCAGATTTTCAACTTTTGCAGTCTAAATACACTTGGAAATATTTAGACAACTTCTCTATATGAATTTAGCCTCAATGGAATTCTTCAGAAGTGTGTCCATACCGGTGGTAAGAACAGCCAGGAAACAAAGTGCTAACTACAAGCCCCGACACCCATTTCCTAGGTGATGGAGCTGCAGGCACTCCCGGGTGTACTCTCGACACCATATTACTAGTAACTTAACAGTGCCGGCAAGCGGTGAACTTGCCACTAGACTTCCCCTTGTCCCAGTTTCTTTTCGTCATTACTATCGAGCCATTGGCCGTCGCGATTCATTCCTGTTCCAATATTCATGGACTCCGGATCTCCGTGGATGACGGGGGTAAAGAGAAAGTCTCCTTATATGTGGGTGACCTATTGCTTTATGTCACCAAACTGGCTACCACAATTCCGGCTATCCTTTTGATGTTCGAGTCGTGCAGCTCATATTCTGGATACAATATTAACTGGAGCAAATCTGTGCCATTCTTCCCCAGACGCTCCAGGTGGAGGCGGCTGGTTTCCAATATTTGGGTATATTTGTGACTGCCCATAGGGAGACGTGTTTGGCCAGGAACCGAGAACGGGTGGTGTCCAAATTTTAAGAAGAGATAGAGAGATAACATGCACTGCCCCTCACTCTGTTGGGAAGAGCGACGGTCACTAAAATGATAATGCTTCCTAAATTGCTCTACACCTTACAAAATACGTACTACCCAATTCCAGATGCGACGGTCACTAAGATAGAGGAAAACGTGTGGGGCTTGTTGTAGGGTGGTGCTCAAAACCTTACAACACATACAACAGTGATATTGCACTCCAGGATGTAAGGGCCTATTACTGGGCGTCCCATCTGGTGGCTATCAACGAGTTGTCACTTGCACCACAGGACCACTCTACTTACCAACTCGAGTGAACACAGTTGACGATTTGCTCCTACCCCCCACCCGTAATACGGGAAGGGTATCCAGAAGCTACTACCAGAGTACACCCCCTTGAGGGCAGACTGCTCATTGAGGATCTACCTGTGAAGGCTATTTCCCCTAAATTCAAAATTATCAATAAATACATGTAGGAATATTAGGAAAAGGCAAGCTTGTATTGATGTACCAGCCCAGTGAGTGGTACAGAGACCCAAGAAGCCTTTGGGCAGTATTCTCGGCGCCACCAAAAAAGTCTTGTTGCTCTCTGATGAAGGAATTAATCCAGAAACATATGTCTAGAGTTACACAGCAAATGTTGCACCAACAAGGGTGAAAAGTGTAAGACTACAACTGAATTAAGTATTATAATGCACTGCATTTACCATGGTGCATTGGAACATATTTGAGTGCTAGGATATTTACTGTTCTCACACCAATCTAAAACAATTTGGGGCAAGTGTTGCAAACTAAAGGAGTGACATTTATTATTCCCACTCCAATCTAACCCAATTAGGAAAGGATGTTGGACACTTAATGGTGTGACATTTACTATTCCTATTCCAACCCAAAACAATTTCGGGAAGGTGCTGGACACTAACGGAGTTAACTTTACTATTTCCACTGTGATCTAAAACATTTTATGCAAGATGCTACAAACTTGCGATTTTATATACACAATCATAACTCCAAACACAAAATGTAGAATATATAAAATATATTAAAACGTCACCTGAAAAACGACTAACACTAACCAAAACTACAAACCTATACATTCATATTTAAACATTAAATTGTTGACTACTTTTAAAACACTATTAATAATGTCTTTTTTACATTTACTGCCATTTCTACACCTATAACCAGAAAAAATAAAATCATAATAAAAATAAATGCCAATTTTTTAAGTATGAATGTAAAAAAATACTTTACAATGACTATTTTCAACAAAAAAGAAAAACCTTATATTAATAAAATAATTAAATGTTTTATTAACAGTAAAACATAATTTACTTGATTACATTTAATTGTTATATATTTTTCACCCAAATGTTTATTTTAATATTCACAAAGTAATTTTGCCTTTTATTATACTTAACATCCATTTAAATTATTTATGGAAAGTGTTACTGTAACAATTTTAATTTATACATTTTACAATACTCATTTGCAGATCATTAAAATAATTAACATTAAATTCATGTAAAAATATAAATTCTCTACATTGTTGTGGTACCATGGGGTTCTTTCCTCAGCCCTACCATGCTCAATATGCATGTAACTCCTAACAAAATTAATTTGATCTTTGAACGGGTCTTTTGTGTGTTATGCTAATGACACACAATCTATACGGAGGCTGGAAGGGAATATGGATTTTGTAAGCAGCAATTTCTACTGCAGTATCAGAATCAATGTCAAATGGTTGAAACTGGACACTGATAAAGGATAGGTAATGTTACTCTCCCCTCCCCCGCCCCCAACAATATGGCCCTCTTCATGGTGGTCGAACACTTTGGGCCACCGCCCAAGTTCCACCAGATGACTGTAAGGAATCTTGGTGAATCTTTCAAGGCCGCCAGTGGCGAGGGTAAGCCAATTCTGTTTGACACTGAGGGTTGCTGCGTATGACAGCATGGACCTTGGTTTATGGGATGCAATTTTTGAGTCTGTCTGTGGATGCAGAAGCAGATGCCAGAACAGGAGCTGTTGCATGGTTTTCTGCTACTAGGTCCTATTGGTACAAAAATGACGTTCCTCACAGAAATAGAAGCAGCAATGAGTATGGTTACAGGAAACCCAGTTCCTGTTACAGGAGCAATGAACAATGGCATATCAATGGTCTTTCTGGTCAAGTAGCATGTTTATGACCAGGAGGGCAGCAGTGGACATTGGGTGATTCAATCACTCAAGAGTGTTTACACGGTTTCTAAACAGAGATTAGGACATTCACTGTCCACCTGTAGAAGTCTAACACCAAAGAAGGAGGTGTAGCTTTGCTAAACTTAGATGTTGCCCAACGACTGCCAGCCCAAGGGTAACTTTCGAGCTTGGAGGGGGGTCACTGAAAGCTCAATCCATGCACCTGAACAGCAAATACTTGCACCATACCTGAGTGGTGAACAATGTTGCTTTCTCCACCGTCACAACTCATCTTTGGTTGGTTTTTGGGTTCAAAATACCATCAAAATAGAGAAATGAAATGGCACTGGACCTGATGAAAATGTAAAGTGTGAAGTATGAAAATGTTGTTAATAAACATACAACTGACATTTATTCTTACAGAACAACTCAATACTGTGGATTAAAATAAAGTGAAAGTGAGTGTGTGATAGTGTCCTTTTACTCATAAAAAGGAGATTGCACGTACTGAAACCCATTAGCACTGATACAGAACTTACGGAATATTGCTCTGGAAACCAACGTAAACGTTCTTAATAGAGACAGTCTCCACTTTCTTCGGGCAGGGACTGCCTCAAAGTGGGCACTGCCTTTCTATCTGGTGTATTTCGAGACAATGACAGTACTCAATGAACTCAGGTTTATACTATTTTCTATTTTCCATTTCAAGTATATCATATTTTACTACACCTACTTAAATGCATGGTTCAGAAGAGGTTACTCATCACCCTTCATCAGTGTGAATAGGCACCCTACACTAACAGGCCGGGTTAGATCTGATAGCTGATGGCCTGGAACCCTGGGATGCAAGGGGCAGACACAGATGACCTGCAACCCATTCTCTACTGGAGACAGCACATTCATATATGCATATCTAACATTCATGTGTTACCCAACACGTTTGACGTTTTTTTATTTATTTATTTTTGTGTTTTATAGAGCGCGAACATAAACTGTGAGGGTATCAGAGCGCTTTACACTGTATACATTGTTGAACAAGCAAAAGGTTTAAAGTGCAGAGACAAACAAGATCAACATGTATGGTTACAATCATCGTCAGAGTCAGAAGCAAAAACAAAGGTTCCATATGTTCTCGTCGTGGGCAGTTGGTGATATGGGAAATCGGTAGTCAGAGTAGTCCCGCTCAATGAGGTGGTTGCGTGCAGGCCTTAGGCGAGGAATTTACCCATGAGGGAGGTTTTGGTCTCATTTTTAAAGCATGCTAGAAGAGGGATTTTCCTGATGGAAAGTGGGAAGAGAGTTCCAAATTCTTGGTGCTACTCCGGTGAACGCCCAAAAGAGCAGTGTGATAATTGAAACATGTATTTATTTGTACTTTTCTGATGTATTCTAACCCCATGCAGAGTATGGTTCACATTTTACAGCCTAAGAGTCTTTGCCCCAAGATACGTCATAAACATTCGAATACGTCCTATAAATGTATAAAGCACATTCTATTTTTTTTATTTATTTTTTTTAAGCGCACAATCACCCGTAAGGTTCTCTAGGCGCTGGGGGCCGTCGGGAAGATTAAGCGAGCTATTGCCCAGAGTCACATGGTGCTGGGCTGACCTGCCGCCGGAGCCGGGGATCGAACCCTGATCCCCAGATTATGCATTATGTGTGACGTGAGGAAAGCACTGACAGGACAGAGTCGATGCGCAGGTGTAACATGAATGAATGCGTGTTACATGTAGATTGTATGCATGATTGGACGGATAATGCCCTGTGTGAACCATGTGCACCAGTGGCAGAGGGAAGGACAGCAATGCACCCCGGAGCAGACGCCCCCGGGTCGGATTGGTTCAGAGGTCCCCCGGAGCCCATAGAGGAGCCCATGGGCTCCACCGCTCTGTGTGAACAGGGGGAGCTCGAAGGGGGCCGAGGGCACGGGATGTGTTTACAGCCGAGCAGCAGCAGGGCCTCGCACGAGCACTGCCTTCAATCAACAAGCACTGGCGCGGCTCACAGCGCCCCTCCACGAGCCGGACCCGCTGGAGGGAGACGAGAGCAGCGCCCCTTGGAGGGGCCTCGAGGTGCAGAGAGAGGAACACTAAAGCCCCTCCATACTGACCTCAGGGCTGGGCGTGGCCGGAGCGGAGCTCCCGAGGCGTGGGGGGAGGGGAGGGTCGCCCTCCCACCCTCGGTCAGGTACACCGGAGGGGACGGGGAGCCCCCAAATAATACACGGTCAGAGGTGCGGGGAGCGGCGAGGCCGGACCTGACGGGACAGGGTCACAGGAAGTGACGGGGAGGTCGGAGGTCACTGAAGGCCCCGCACCGGAAGGACTTCCCGCCATCAGAGGATGGACAGCACACACCGTAGCCCGGAGGAGGGGCGAGGCTGCGCCCGGTGCGCGAGACCGCCCGGCCTCCGGGCGAACGATCGCCCATTCAAGCGAGGCCGAGGCCGCTCTGGCAGCGGAGCCGCGACAGGGACCGGCGGGAATGAGCTGAGGCAGAGGATCCACCGGACTTCCGTATCCGGTCATCAGTCCAAGTACTTCCGGCACACTGGTAAACTCCCGGAAGAGCCGAGTGCGCATGTGCGTAAAAGAGACACTGCTCTCTAGCCTGTACTGCAGTCAGGAAGGGAAGGCCGAGCATGCGCAGCAAGCAGACACTGCTCTCCGGCCCGTAAGGTGACGGGAGAAAAGAATGCGCATGCGCAGAGCACAGATACTGCTTGATGGGACAACAACAAATGTGGGGTCAAGCATTACCCGAAGGCGTCAGAGCTCTGTACAATAGAACCAGTTACATTATAAGAGAAAAGTGTTACACTATAGAACATTGCAAAGAAAAACAGGAGACTTAAAAGGAAGAGTACACAAACACAAAACCCAACACAGCATGCAAGGGTGAAGAGTGTTCAGGAGAAAATACAAATTTACAATGAAGAGCGAACTTCCAAGAGGGGCCTGAGAATGAAAGTGTCTTTGGAAGAGAAGAGATTTGAGGTCCACATGTTATTGTTATATTTAGTATTACGGTTATTATTATTACTGTGAACTTCTCTGTATTTCATACCTCTTTATTTCTCTTACCATAAATTTTTCTATTGCTGTTCCCCTTCCATCCCCCCTTTTTTTCCCTTTCTTCCCTCTTTCTTTCTCTCTTCCTTCCCCACAAAATGAAAAGTTATAAAAGCATTTTCTCTTTGTATAGCGCTTTCCCCTTTTGGGGCCTTTCTTGTTTATTGGCACATTATTCTCCACAATTATTTTAATTCCTATTGCTCTTTATTTGTGCTATTGTACTGATGTTTTACATTGTTTTCTTCAACTCAATAAAGCTTTTCAAACTTAAAAAAAAGAGATTTGAGGTCCACTTTGAAGATCCGGGTAGAGGAGGTGGCACGGAGCAATGGTGGAAGCGAGTTCCAGATTCTCACTGAGTTGCCTGAGAAGGCTTGCGCCATAGATCGTTCCCTTTTGAAGACGGGGGGCTCAAGCAGTAAATTATCCTCATTACGTGACGGTCTCGAGCCTCCAGAGATTTTCAGTTTGTTCGCCAGGTTGCTAGGGGAGGAGGTGTACACGGCTTTGTGTGTGATGCAGACAGTTTTATTTATTTATTTATTATATTTCTAAAGCGCACTGTCACCTGGCAGGCATCCTGGCGCTAACACTTTCAGAGATACGCAATCGTGGGCCCATACAGAAAAAACACCTAACTAGAGCTTCGGAAACAGCCAGGTTTTTAACCTTTTTCTAAAAGGAAGAAGGTCCCTAACTTGTCAGAATCAGAATCAGAAAATCTTTATTCGGTTATTTACACAAAACAACCATAAAAGC
Source organism: Lissotriton helveticus (assembly GCF_964261635.1). NCBI lineage: Eukaryota > Metazoa > Chordata > Amphibia > Caudata > Salamandridae > Lissotriton > Lissotriton helveticus. Next base: position 1,931,048,398 of record NC_136068.1, on the reverse strand, counting down.
ACAATTTGATGAAAACATCATCATGAAAACCAAATATATAAAAAAAAAACTTATCAGGATATATAAAATACAATTTAATCTAGTGCAAAGATTTACAGCAATTCTAGGCATTTCAACCCTCCATACTGTTTCTAAATTTTAGGGCTAGTTTTAAAAAGCTGATTACAAATAAAGTGCATTCGTATTTTAGCAGCTGTAAATAACAAAGTGCAGGTCTAACCTGGGTAAAATTCAATTTTTTAAGAAGAGGCTTAAGATAAATCCTCCGGGGTGTATCATAAAACGAACAAATAAATAAAAAGTGCACCAAGTCCTGCGGAGACACATGGTCGCAGCTGCAGGACGGTAGCACTTGACCTTGGTGGCTACCTTTTGGAACTGCTAGCAGTAGATGAAAAAGACCCAAACGGAACCTAATTACCAAAAAGCGGTCAAAGCTTGACATTGGCCAGGGCAGATAAGGTTCCATGCTAAATGTAGATTGTAAAACAACATATTTTCGAACACTGCTTTTGCTTAGTTCCGCCTCCTCACGCTGTAGGGTCTGCATTAGAGGAAAGGTGTTCTTCATGAACTCTACGTCAGCTATGGTGATAGAGTCAGGGTTCGAGAAAAGTTCAGGGCGCCCCAATGCAAGGAAGCAATTTTTCAGATATTTTAGCCATGGGAATTTTAACATATTGTCCCATGATAAGGCTTCTCTCAAGAGCTGGTGGTTTAACGGTAAATCCTTATTAAGCCAACATTTCAACCAGCATGTTAAAGGTCGTAGTGCTATGATGTCGCTTAAATAGGGGGAGCCTAGTTCTTCGTGCACTATAAAGTTAGCAGTTCCCATCGGGACCCCCAACAGCTGTTTCAAGAAATTATTTTCAGCTACCACCACATCATTAATAGCTGTATACCCCCATAACTCACTTCCATAACAGCCTATCGCCACGCTCTTGGCCTGGTACATTTTTAACAGCGCGGCAATTGGCCGTTTGCCCATTTTCCTTGCAAAGTTAAAAATGGCCGCATTAGCCCGGGTTATCTCCCCCTTTTTCCTCTGTATGGCGGGTCCCCATTTCAGTTGGTTATCGAACAGGACACCCAGATATGAAAAGGTTTTTGTTGTAGGAATCTTCTCCCCGTTTACATAAAATAAAAACGTCTTATTATGTCCTTTGCCTACATTCATTACAAAGAATTTTGAATTGTTAATGGCAAAATCCCGGGTTTTCATGAAACTGAAAAAGGTGCCAAGCAACGATTGGAGGCCTTTTGCAGTCCTAGCCAACAAGACGGCATCGTCCTCATAAAGGAGGACTGGTAACCCTTTGCGCCCAACATAAGGATAATCGGCGCCTGTATTTAAAAGATTGTTCTCTAAGTTGTTGATGTATAAGTTAAAAAGAAACGGGACCAGGATACAGCCCTGTCTTACACCCCGGTGTACTCCAAATTCCCTGGTTACCTTCAGGTCCTGGGAATATCGTACATTGGCCCGGGTGTCCTGGTGTAAGTCCGCCAAAAAGTTAACCAGGTTCTGCTCCACCCCCATGTTTCCCATAGCCTCCCATAACTTGGCCCGGTTGACACAATCGAAGGCCGAGGAGAGGTCCATAAAGGCCATATAGATTGTGCCCTGACGTGCCAAAATATATTTTCACAGTACCATGAACAGGTTGAGGCACTGTGAGATGGTGGAATGACCTGGTCTAAAGCCATACTGGATCGGGGAAATTATGTTGTTTTCTTCAGCCCAGGCTGTTAACCTGTTCAAAATTACACCTCCCACTACTTTGACCACGAGTCGATTAAAGATATTGGCCTGTAGCAGGTTGTGCTATTTCGGTTCCCTTTTTTAAAAACTGGGACTATCGTGGATACCCCCCAAGACTTTGGGCATCCGTGATCTGCGACTGCGTTAAGTACAGCAGAAAGAACGGGCGCCCACAGTGATACTCTTGATTTGAAAAGGTCCGGGGGCAAGCCCTCAGGCCCAGGTGCTTTATTACTAGATAGGCCCATAATACCCTTCTCCACCGCACAAATAGAAAATTGCAGAGGGTTGTCACCTGGGTTACCTTTTTTATGTTCTGGCTGTGGCATTTCACTGTTAAAAATGGAAGTAAAATGGGAGACCCACTCTTCTTCTAATATATGGGTGCCTATTGAGGATTCGCCTGGGGATTCAAACAGGGGTTTATTTATAATTCCCCAAAATTTTGCACTATTTCCAATTGTTATGGGATCTAACAGATTTTCCCAGATGGAAGCTTTCACATCTGCCTTACGTACAGCCAAAGCCCTTTTAGAGGTAAGGCGAGCTGCCCTGATACTTAGCGGGTCCCTCGGTCTGGCTTTTAGAGCCGTCTTTAAGTCACGACTTGCCCTCGAGCAAGAGTGATCAAACCACTTAGGGTCACTACAAGCCCGACCTGTAGAGGGTATGGTTAACATTGCCCCAACTTTTGAGACAATGCCATCATAGGCTAAGAGAATTACCTGGGCTGAGCGTGCTGGAGAAACACAGGTTGATAATTCGATATTGCAGGTATTATTAATCTGTTCGTACAATTGGGCCGAGTTCACCTTTACCCATTTTGAGCGTCTTTTGCCATCCGTACATTTTAGAACCCCACCATCTACCCTTTTTCTTTGCACATTTAAAATATTGCCTCCTAAGTGAATGCAGACTGGATTGTGGTCGCTAAGTGAGTTCTCAAGGATTTTAAAACCTAATATATGGGTGCTGAGAGCACTAGAAAGAAGTATGTGATCAATATAGGAACCCCCCACGCTGCCTTTATATGTGGGGACTTCATGAAGAATATGATCGTCCACCTGGGACATGGCAGTGATTAAATCAAATTCATCCGTAAAATTGTTCAGTAAATTGCCCCGGGGGGTATGATCAAAGTGAAAGCCTTCTAGTCTGTTACAACCCATGGTTCTGGAAAAGCTTACCACACGCCCAGATCAGGATCCCACTAAACAAAGACTGAAGAACGAATTCTTTTGGATAAAGAAATTAAATTCGGCCCACCCAATGGGGCTTAATGATCGGATTGAACATACTTGTTTTTTATGATCATCCATTTAAGTTCTGGCATGGAATTAAGGAATTCCAGGTCTCACAAACCACAATATACCATAATAATGAATATCGATTGTGTATATGACTCATGAATATCTTCCATATACTTCGCATACTGCATGTGTACTATGCTCATTACTTCGCAATTGTTGTTTTTGTTTATCATTGTACATTTGTATAACTTTATTAACCACATTCAGCATACCATTACGGGTTTGCATCTGTCACATGACCCTGCGTCACATAGATGGATTAATCTGATAGGAACGTGAAGTAGAATGATTTCCATTGGTCGGCGGTCCGTCCACGTGACATATGGCTGCAGTGTTTAGTAAACTCCAGAGTTTTTTTTTTTTTTTTAAAAGACCTTTATTACACACTTAAATCAAGACACAGTTGAGTGCCTACAACCTCTGGGGCCGGCCTCAAACATTTCAGCGATAAAGGTGGAAAGTGGAAATTTACACAGCCGTTTAGCCGGCATCCCTGAGGCCCGGCGGCAACCATTCCTTGCGTGCATCTTTACTTTGGCAATTTTATCGGAAGTTACAAAGGTCTGCTTTTAACCGTAGAACCAAACAGTACCAAACAACAAGAGCACAGCCATCGAATAAAATCACAAAGTGTTCCCAGAGGGTAGACAGACCCATAGCCATCATCAAATCATCTTAACATAAGTGACGTAGTCCAGGACCCCTCCCGGCTCCTCCCTTTCATGCAACAGTCAGGCGTCCACCAAGGCTAGAGAACTCATCAGCACACATTCCCTCGGTAAAATTCTAAAACTCAATCCGACAAACCCTCATCCAAATCTTCTCCCGGAGGTTCGCAGATGTCTCCTCTGTACGTGTTCCATGCCCCCCAGATCAGACCCCATTTCCTGGGGCAACCCCTCCGGACAAACACCGCCTTCTCCGACACCATTGCGTCATCCATATCGCTGCACCAATCTCTCAGCCTGGGCACCACAGGTGATCCCCACAATTTAGCCACATTGCGCTTCGCAACCATCAGGCCCAACACCACCCAGTCCCGCTGTCGATGGGTCAAGTCCGTGGCCTCCCAAATGTTCAGCAAGCAGCAGCGCGGGTCTAACCGCAGGGAAACATTCACAGTCTGAGAAATAGTGCGTAACACCGCTGTCCAATACCCTGCCAGCCTCCCGCAATCCCAAATGGTGTGGTAGAATGTCCCCCGTTCTCCGCATCCGCGGAGGCAGTACTCCTGATCAGCCTTTCCTATTTTGTACAAAACCGTCCTGGTATAGTACGTACGGTGCAGGACTTTCAACTGCACCAGCTTAAGCCTGGATGGAATCGCCGACTCGCAAGGTGATGAGAGAGCCTCCTGCCACTCCGAGTCATCAAGGTCACCTATGTCCGCCACCCAACTGGAGCGCAATTTGGACAACAAGTCAGGGAGATTGTTAACTAGTTTCCGGTACGTGTATGAGGTGGCTTTTTGGGGCATGTGCTCGGTCAGCAGGCGGTCCTCAAGAGGGGTAGATTCCTGCAGAGTCGCATCTGCCGGAATAGCCGCCCCCAGTGCGTGCCGTATCTGCATGAATCTGTATCGTTCGGACTCTCCCATACCATATTTGGCCTGTAAGAACCCAAAATCCACGATTCTGTGATTCTTCCAGAGGTCCCCCACCACTGAAATTCCAATGTCGTCCCATGCCTTAAACCCTTTGGTATTGCCCATGTAGCCCAACCTGTGTGAGTCCCATAGGGGTGTCATCTGTGTAACAGTGTGCGCGCATTGCAGGTGCCTGTGTGCTTTATACCAGATTTGGATCGTAAACTCCAGAGTTTTTGGCGCGTTAAACAGAAGAGCCGCTAAGTCCAGAGAGACTAGCTAGAAATCTCGCTGATCCAAACGTAAGTGTAGATATATCACTGCGCGTAACTGCATTCATGTGCTGAACTGCCGTATATTTGTTGACGACGATTTACCTAGGTTGTCAAACAATGTCGTAATGGTTTGTCTATACGCTATGAGAAGTGCAGTGAACGTATAGAGCAGACAGCCCCCTAAATACATTGCAAGCAAATTCCTCTCAGGCGCACTGCGTGACCAGTTGTTAAACCGCAATGTTGTATTGGTTAAATCAGTAGTATGACAATGCACAATGTATGTTTCCAAGAGGCGTGTGTACTCAATGGTCCTGTTTTTCATTTCGTTTCAGACCCCTGACGAAGGGTCAATTTGTTTTGTATGACCCGAAATGCATTGGGTGTGGAGAAGCCGATTGTTTAAAGAAATATGTTGATCCATCAACTTGATTATGAGTGAAAATAATTAATGAAAATCATTACTGACCAGAAGTATATGATGGATATAAATATTCAAATAAAGCGAATACATAAGTGAAGAATCCCTGTGTGGTTCATGTATTAAAACAGCGCACCTATCCACAAGAAGTTTTGTCTCCTTGTACGACTATTTGAACAATATAGGAACCCCCCACGCTGCCTTTATATGTGGGGACTTCATGAAGAATATGATCGTCCACCTGGGACATGGCAGTGATTAAATCAAATTCATCCGTAAAATTGTTCCGTAAATTGCCCCGGGGGGTATGATCAAAGTGAAAGCCTTCTAGTCTGTTACAACCCATTAAACCAGTTACTGTATTTGCTGGGTTCCCACAGGGATGTACATTAAAGTCCCCTGCAATGACGATCTGGGGTGAAAGTCTCTCTATGTTATCCCTAAGGAAACTGCCTAATTCAGCAATCCTACAATCCCCTTTTTAGTTAACAGCATTGTAAAAGTTAATCAAGGTTAATGATTCTTTCCCATTTTTAACCGACAGTATTTGAATGTCGTTGTCACAAAAGGGAAATCTTTTAACAGAACATGTTAATGCTAGGTCAATGTACGCAGCTAGACCCCCTTTAGCTCTACCATTCCTGGACGGCTCGGCTGGCACAAAGAAACTTTTGTACCCTTCTATGAATACATTGTTTCCTACCAGCCATGTTTCTTGTAGGCAGATTACTGAAAAGGATTTTATAAAAGTCACCCAAATCGGGTCATTGATTTTACCCGCTAGACCAGCAATATTCTATGAGATTTTGTTGTGCCTCCTTGTAGTTGAATCTGTTGGGGCCGGGACTTCATCCCCTGTGGCTTTTCCAGGAAGTATTGTGTTTTTATCCAGGAGCCTAAACCGATATTTCTATTTTATGCCCTTGTCCGGTTATAATCAATAATATCCATACAATGGCATAATAATCATATCCATGTTCAGTCGTAGCACATGCTGTCACATTAAGCAAGGCTACTTCCCTGGCCTCCTAGAAAGCACAACGAGTTCTCTAAACAAACCAAACCTCCAGCAACCTGGGACAAGGTAGTTGCAAGCTGCGTGAGCGCTTAGCGCGCACTCTTCTCTTTGCTGCTTTTAAAAACTTTAATTTCGTTTTTTGCCTGTTTACCCCTGTTTTTAACTGGCCCCTCACTTGCACTATAATAGGCCCCCTCACTGCCGTTTGGGCGGGTCTGGTTCTGGGGTGGGTGCCCTGTCCGTTTTTGGACGCCATATTGGATTGGGGTGTTGGATCGTGGTGCCTCTAGCCTCCAGCGCTTCAGTGCGCAGAAGCAGCCTGGGAACACCTACTTAAAGCTCCTCCCCTAGCGCAGCGGGATCGCGCAGCGGGCGCGTCCTCGCGTGGCCGGAGTCGTGCCAGAGTCCTGCCCGTCTGCGCCCGTCCGCGCTAGGGATGCGCTGGGCGTCGCGGTACTCTGGTTATTGACTATTATCCCATCCTGGGTCCACTATGCTGACGTATTCGCGGGATTGCCTGTTTGCCATCGGTCAGGTAAGCCGCTGTGGTACCCTTCCACCGGTACACCCATTGCGTGGCCCATACCATTGCCCTTGTAATGGGTGGGCTCTTGACTCTCCGCGTCCTCTCCCAGGGATTTTGTACTCGGAGACCCGCCGTACTACTGACATTCCTTCTACCCTGAGGATCCTGAATCTGAATGTGAGGTCTGCGTTGAAACACTACCAGAACATCTATGACCTCATTGAGGAGGAAGCTCCGGACTTATTTGCCATGACTGAAACGTGGCTACAGGATGCCGACACCGCTATCACTAATCTAGCCTGCCCACCCGGCTATTCTATGTACACCTTGAATAGGCGGTGTAGGGGTGGGGGTGTAGCGTTAGTGGTAAAATCCATCTATTCCTGTGTCTGGACTGCCCTAAGCATCTCTGGGTGTGAAAGTGCCTTGTTCAAGGTCTCTGTCAGCCCTGAGTTTACCCTGTCCGGGATGGTCGTTTACCGTCCACCCGGCAGTGATGTGGCGTTCAGAAATGCTTTCCCCGATATTGTTGGCCCTCTGGTCGCAGACTGTGCCAACTTCTCTATCATGGGTGATTTAAATCTGCATTTCGACACCCTCTCTGGCTTGACAGTGCGTTCCATCTCCTCTGACCTAGAGGCCTTTCAACTCCCTCAGTTGGTTTCCCAGCCTACCCATTCGGGGGGGCATATTCAGGATCCCTTGTTCACCAATCTGCCGGGGATTCAAATTACCTCTGTTTCTCCGGTGGAATGGACAGACCACTTCTTGGTGTCCATTCTATGCCCTGTCTCTGCCACTCCTTCCATCTCTTCGGCTAGACGGGTTCAGAAGAGGGCTTGGAAAAAGCTTAGGTTAGAAGACTTCCATCGTCTTCTATTAGAGGAGCCGCTCGGCCCTTTGACGGATGTAGAAAAGGGGTATGACCTCTTCTGTTCTTGGATCACCAGGGCCTTGGACTCTCTGATACCTATTGTATCAACTAAAATCAACTCTAGAGAGTCGAGTCCCTGGTAAGATGGCGCTCTTCGGGCCCTAAAGGGTGCCTGCAGACGGGCTGAGAGGGCTTGGAGGAAGACCTATGGGGCTGATCTAAAAGCTGCATACTCCAGGTCCGTCAAGCTCTACCATCGAGCCATCTGCCGAGCTCGTGCGGCTTTTTATGCCACTGAATTCCGGAACAGTTCTAATCCGTCGAAAGCCATCTTTAAGGCCGTAAAAGATCTTACGACGAAGCGGACTACCTCTACGACCGTAAGCTCCCTTTCCCACTGTGAATCCCTTGCATCCTACTTCTTGGGGAAGGTGCAAGCTATTTATCGGACATTCCCTAGCATAGGGTACAGTGAGGAAAGTACTAATGGGGCTCACCATCAGACTACTCTGCTTGTCTTCCCCCCCCTCACCTTGGACGGTTTTGACAAACTTGCGTTGCAAGTCAAATCTGGATCTCCAGGATCCAGTAAGGCCTGCTCTCTTTCGTGATCAGGCTTTTATGGGGCGTCCTGCTGTATGCTCCCTCGTCAACCTGTCCTTGGAAACGGGAGTTGTTCCAGCCAAGTGGAAACAAGCCGTGGTGTCCCCAATTATTAAAAAGCCCACCCTGGACCCATCTAAGCCTGAAAGTTACCGCCCCATCTCGTTGCTACCCTGGCCAGCCAAGATTACTGAGGCCCATGTCAATCTGGCCCTGTCTGAGCATTTGGTGCGGACCAATGCCCTCGATCCCACACAAAACGGATTCCGTGCTGGGCACAGTACGGAAACTGCGTTACTTGTGATGGTGGAACATCTCCGGGCAAGGCTGGATGCTGGTCAAACGGCGGCGCTTATTTTGTTAGACCTTAGCGCCGCCTTTGACACGGTGGACCACAGCATCCTCCTGCATCGGCTCGAGGAGACTGGCATTGGCGGTCAGGTGCTGCAATGGTTCCACTCCTTTTTAGATGACCGCTCTTTCTGTGTTGCCATCCCTCCCTTCAAGTCCAATTACCAACCGCTGGCCATGGGGGTTCCGCAAGGGTCCTCGCTGAGCCCCACGTTGTTCAATCTTTACGTGAGACCGCTGGCTGATGTCGCTAGGCAGTGGGGCCTAACTTTGGTCTCATATGCCGACGACACACAGCTGGCGGTTACTCTCAGCGGGGATGCGGAAATTGAGGCCCCCAGGTTTCAGTCTGGACTGAAGGCGGTGGCTAGTTGGCTGACAGGCAACTGCCTTCAGCTTAATGCCACAAAGACGGAGGTGATGGTCATCGGTAAGGGAGTGGAGCTGTGGGGCGACCAATGGTGGCCCTCAGAGTTGGGACCTACTCCGATCCCGGTATCGGAGGTGAAAAATCTGGGGGTATGGCTGGATGCTGGCCTCTCCTTCGTAGGGCACACAAAAAAAACTGCGGCCTGTTGTTTTGGACTCCTAAGGGGCTTGAGACCTGTTCTCAAGTTCTTTGATGCCCCAACCAGGCAACTGGTGATCCAGGCTACTATCATCTCTCGCCTGGATTATGCCAGTTCTCTCCTGGCTGGGGCTAACCAGGCCGAACTAACCCGTTTGCAACGGGTTCAGAATGCTGCGGCGAGAGCGATTGTTGGCCTGCCCAGATTCAGTTCGGTGGCAGGTGTCCTTCGCTCTCTACATTGGCTTCCGGTTAGGAAGCGCATTCTCTTTAAGGTTTTGTGTCTTGCCTTTAAGATCCTGAGAGGTATTGGCCCGGAAATCCTGTCGAGCTGTCTTTCCTTTTATGTTCCCACCCGCAGCCTCCGTTCCCAGGGTTTGGCCCTTGCGGTGGTCCCCAAATTCAGGCTCAGTCGCATGGGAGGCCGCTCGTTTAGGGTCATGGCCGCGTCAGCATGGAATTCCCTGCCTGTTGAAATCCGTCTGATGGAGGACCTTTTGACCTTCCGGAGGGCTATAAAAACTTTCTTGTTTTAGCTGTGTTGCTTTTATTTCCTGTTGTGTTATGTTCTACCTTGTCTCTGCGCCGGGACGCTCCTTGGCTGGAGTATCTGTGCGCACAATAAATCACCCTAACATAACATAACATAACAAATCCCCCTTGCTTTTGTTTTGATTTCATCCTAGAACTCCTGTAAAGCACTGTAAGAACGGCCAGTTCTTAGTGACATCTTTATTGACGTCTTATGTCCAACCTTACGTTAAACCCGGCACCTTTCAGGTATAAATATACCAACGTTGCCTTAAACAAACACACGGTGGTGGTTTTGGAGCAGAGCAGCTATCTACTTGCCCGAGAGCCCAGCTGATGCGAGAGCCCATGGACGCTGCCCCTCCTCTTTTGACGCACTGAGAGAGACGCTGTCTTTTCTCCTGCCGAGAAATCCAGCGCCGGTGTTTCCAGATACCTTCGCGGGTTACTGGGATATCGAGTCCTGAGAGAGAGATACAAGACCTCCTGCTTTCTATTTACCCAGGTACGGAGCTGACTAAACCCTTAAAGAGAATTCTTGGTTCAGATTCTTGGCAAAACAAACTTAACTTAAACTGCTACTTACTTACTCCTTCCCACGTATTAGGCTTAGGTCAGGTACACCGGGGTAGGCGTATTTAGAAGCACCAGTTGAGTTTGTTAGTCAATGTATATATGTATGTATATATTTGATCTATTTTAAAGTATCATATGGCTAAGAAACCATATCAATGCTTTCACAGTATTATTTTATAATCCTCCTTTTACTGTACGCACTTTACTTTACTATGAGTATTGCAATTGTGGCAATTCATTTCTCTTGTATGAGGAAGAGGACTTCTCAATAAATTACACCTTTTATTGAAAACGCCCGTCTCTCTTTTCTCTGCACTCTGGTGAAACTAAGTACGCACATTTGACTGAGTGAAATAGCTGTCTATTGTTTTCACACGACTCTAGAGATACACTCTTATTCTGAGGGAGCAAAGTTGTCATGTTTTATGGTTGTCGGAAGCTAATCCCTTCTTGTCTATCCAGGGAGGTTAAACTCCTCCTCGTTTATTCGAGAAAGTTTCTAATGACCTCTGAGCTAGCTGGCAAACCTTAAGTCTAATATAGTCAGTAGAGACCTAGTTGACCTCAGTCCTACGTCTACACTGCTGAATGTATTATTCCAATGCGCAGAGCCTATTGGGAATATAGGAACTACACTACATGGCGCCCAATGTTTGGTAAGGCGATAAATCTAACGCAAGACGTTAGAGTAACTCAGTCGTGCTTTTTCACACAGACCCCTTTTCCCGTAAATACTCCAAAAGACGTCTGGAGTGGGTAAAAGGTTAAAATCCGCCAGAACTTAGTAGGAAGAGATTTCTATGTATAGTTTTTGGTTTAGTTGAAGGATACAGTGTTCCAAAAATATTGTGCACCTAATCTTTGTTTCCTTGAAACTTGATCTGCTACAAAAACCTTTCTGTCAGCAAAAATTCAGAAAGTGAAGACGAAAGGGAAGCAGCTAGAATAGCAGCTCAATTCCTAGCGGATGACACAAGTGTCCGAGACAATGACCCGAATGTTATACTCATTCCGGTCAACATAAGAAAAACTATAACTCTTAAACTTATAGAAAATGGACTAACACCGAGAGGTGGAATAGTCGTATTCGTAATTGAGGCCCACGAATATCGGCAGACAGAGGTATTCTATTCATGGATAAACTTTCCAGCAGCAAACGCTGTCACACACGACTTCCACTATTACAAAATAGAGGAACGTCCGGATGAATACACTCCTTTCGAGGAGGTTGAAATCCCATTAAAATACCAAGAGCACCTGCTCTGGTTTAAAGGCGCCCTAAAACATAATAATCACATCACCAGGCTCGGTCCACTAGGTAGACCAGGAGCAACGTGGCCGGTCCTAGCCAGCTACACACCACATCCAGACATTGAAAAAATGTCAGTACCAGAACTTTTAGCACAGCTAAAACAACTAATTAAAATTCATAGACAATTAGTCCAATATGTAATGCGGACTTCAACAGTCCAACCAGCTATTAACATTCCACAGCTGACCCCTCATCAGGGGAACACAAACAAAATTACACCACAGAACATACAATCATGTCTGGGTAAAGTACTCATAAAACGGGAACAAATTCCATTATGGTTAGCACAAAAAATAACTCAAATAGAGGCAGTATTTCCGGATACTACCCCTACTGAGAAACACAGAATTCTGACTATCTGTCTTCCAATGGGGATCGCACCACATGTAGAGGACTGTGACACTTGGGGCACAGTCTTTGCTTCCATATACACAAAAACACATGGTGTTCCGTCCATGGCGGTAATACCAGATGTACTAAGACAGATTCAAAATGAATACGGTCCAGAACCTGCTTTAACTTTGGGTATGAAATTACTGAAAGACTTCAAGCAGGACTCGGCTATATTATTAGCCAACATAAAAGGAGAAGCAGCATCTGTGGCGAGCTGCCATAAATTGAAAGGAACAGATATAGCCGACCAACCAATTGAACTTGCCAGAATCATAGAAAAATCCTATGAAGAACTAGGAAGAGATAGTTTGGGTGGGAAACCAGTAAAACCCCAACTAACTGAAAATCCTGAAAAGATATTTATTAAAAATAATCTAAACACTCCAAAAAAGAGCTGGGATGGAAATAAACAATCCACCCCCAAAGAAAAAAGATTCCAGTCCAGAGGAAGGTCTCCTCGACGGAGAGAAAGATCTCCGGACCAAGGACACAAGTCTCCCCAGAGGGAGCCCTCTGAGAAAAGATACAACCTTAGAAATAGGGATAATCTAAAGAAACCTTATAGATATCAAGATATTGATACACGTCCCTCTCGATCTTTTCAGACTTCCTCGCAGAAATCGGAAAGAAGAGGATGGTCAGAACACAGGGAAGAGCACGTCAAGTCCAAAGACAAAGAACCTGCTCATCAAAGTAAAAAATTGCAATTTCCAAAAAAGAAGGTAGCCAGTATTAAAATAATTAAACATGCCGAGGATACTGAGGACACAACTGAAAAACGGAGAGTGGGCCCAGACAATGCTAGACAGTGCAGTAGAAGTGACAATAGCTCGCAAGATCCTGATGAATCATCTGGAGACAGTGGACACGAATGAATACATTCAGGTGGAAACTGCAGATACCAGAGTTAGCAAACCTCATAAAATATATGAAATAACATTACGTATAGAGGGAGATAAGACTAGGAAAGTAAGGGGTCTATTTTGGGATAACCTTTCCAAAGGCTATGACATCCTTTTAGCTGAAAGAGACTGGCCACCAGAGTTTGTCAGGGAGTGCCCTCATGGCGAAGAAATGATTATGCCTGCATTCTCAAACCATATTCCAATTCATAAAAAATATACATATGCAAGAAAACGGGCAGTAGCCCAAGCTCCTGCATTATATAAAAATCATGTTGGATTGGATGAGGACTCTCCTCCTCACAAAATCCAGTTAAAATGTCAACCAACTGCACAAAGACAGTACCCAATTAAGCAAGAAGCTAAAAAACAAGTCAGGGAAATCTTAGATCAACTTGAATACCAGGGGGTGATTGAAACATGCACCTCACAAATTAACAACCCTTTGTTTCCTGTCTCCAAGCCAGACGATTCATATCGTCTAGTTTTGGACTACAGACACCTTAACTCATGTTGCAGGACATTTGCAGTACAAAACTCACACAGTGCAGCACTAATGAATAACATTGTGCGCAAAAAATACAAAACGACATTAGATATCTCTAATGGATTCTTTTGTCAAACCATTGCACCTGAAAGCAGGTATTTGACCGCTTTCTCAATAATGGGGTCGCAGAAAAATTTCTGTCGACTCCCACAGGGATTCAAGAATAGCCCAGGATTATTCTCAGCAAGGGTAACAGAGTTACTACAAATATATGATGATGAGGCATTATCATATGTCGATGACATCTATCTGACAGATGATGACTTGGATACTCACTTGAAAAGAGTGAACACCATAATACTTGGGTTCGCAGCAGAGGGTTACAAATTCAACTTTAAAAAGTCACGAATTGAGGAGGAGCCTAGCCTGCAACCATGATGGCCGCCTAAACCCTCGGCTCCGCCGACCCTCTCGTTTTCCCTCCGAATGGCTACTGATCCTGCAAGTTATCCTGTGCCCGCGTTGATGTTTCGGAACCGGGAAGTGATCCTGACTCCAACGGTGCGCTCCCCGGCGTGCTCCCTGCGGCAGACGCGACAGAGCGTCCTTGTTTCCTTTCTGAGCGGAATGGCGATGACCGGGTCTTTGTTCCTCGGAGACGGCCGACCCTGATTCCAACAACAGCGGCCACTGACGACGGTGCGGGGTCGGCCGGTGGAGAGCGGCTGCCGTACTGCTTTTCTCGCCGCAACGTGCTATCCTGGCCAGTTCACCTCCACGCTCGCAACAATGTTGCCGCGGCCAGTGATACACTGTGTCCTTTCTTCAGCCTGTAGACGGCTTTGAGTGCCTCTTCGCCTTCCAGCGCTGTTGTGGGTGCCATCTTGACCCGAGCGCTCGGCGCTCGCAACTGACGACCCCAGGCTGCTACTAAGGGTATTTACGACGACCGGCGCTGCACTGCAACTGAGTGCGGTGTCATAACGGAGTGAGTGGTTCATGGGCCCCCGACGTGGCTGTGCTCTGCGGTGTGATGACCGACTGCTAACAATGGATGTCGACGAACAGTTTTGGGGTCTGGCATATGTTTGTGAGCCCCATGTGCAGGAAGCTACAGCATCCGCTTCTCCTGCGGCATCTTTGGCGATTGGTGATATTCTGAGCGCTTTGGGTACTTTGCGAGCTGCCCTATCTGACAATGCCCGGGACCTGGGGGGCCGACTAGATGCCATTCTGCCCGCAGTGCCCTCGACTGGCCGTGTTGGTTTTCGTGCACTGACCACTTCGCCACACCCTGTGCTCGGCTACCGTGAACTGCCTACCCAGATCTACATGGAGGCGTCGGAGGTCCAAGATCTTGATTCCGCCGCGGTATTGTCTGTCATGGTTATGGTGCAGTGTGGGGTTTCTGGACTTGTGCAATGGCTGGGGAATCGTCTTTGGGCGCCATGCCGGGCAACTCCTTTGTGTTCTACTGGCGTGTCTTTCTGCCCTATCTTGGATTTGCTACTATTGCTTTGGCCGGTCGACTTTCGAAGATTGCTGCTGTGTGGTTCCCTTTTTTGTGCAGCCGTTGGCCACAGGACATTGAGGTGGACAGACCTTGGTGGACAGTGCCCTGTATTGTGGTTGTCATTTCGTCTGCTTTTTCCATCCAAGATGGCTGCTCTACGATTGTACCTCGTCGTCGCGCTCGATCGGAAGGGACAAGGTTGATGATGTTTTTCCTTTTTTGCTTCCTGTTGCTTGTTTTGTTTGGATAGTGATGGACGGACTGGGGAGTTAGACGTTGGTTATGCATCGGGTTCGGGGTCCGGGGGGGGGGGGGGGGCCGAGATTATATATGTTGGTTGTTTTCTTTACAAATGTTTGACCCTCCTCCAATCTTCACTGATTCCTTCTTCTTTCTTTCTTTCTTCTATTTCTGTATTTCGGGTATTCTTTCTGGGCGACAGACACGCTGCTGGGGGGGGTGGCCATAGCCTCTGCATGCGTGTAGGGTGGGGGGAGGGGTTTTCTTCTGTCCGTTTCAGTTGCTATGGGCCTTCTTTTTCTTTCTTTATATTCTTTATTTCTCCCTTTTTTCTTTGGGTTGTGGGGTGGATCGATGCGGGGTGGGTAGCGACTGGCACGTAACATGCCGTGGGATTGTTCATCCTTTTGTGTTATCTGTGTGCCGCCATTTTGATTTAGATTTACTGCTTGCTGGATCTCTTTTGGTGGACGTCGCCCGCTTATGTTTTAGACGGATTGTATGGACTTCGATCCTTCTCAGCTCCTACTTTTTCGTTATACTTTATAAAATTTAAAAATGAACCTTCACTTCTCCTATTTCTCGGTAATACGCATGTCTCCAGTGTAATTCAGGATGATTGTACTTTGTTCCGATTTGCTACCGAGTCGCCATATAGATTGCTACTTTGACCCACGAGATTTCGAGGCCGGCCGGATGGTTGTAGGCCCGTATTTGTTTGCCAATACTGCGTAATAAAGGTTTAAAAAAAAAAAAAAAAATCACGAATTGCCCATCAAACAGTCCTATTTTTAGGTTATGAATTATCAAGTGAAGGCAAAAGCCTAGCAGACAATTTCTTAGAGAAATGCGCGGTACTCCAAGCACCAAAAACGCTGAGAAACTTACAATCAATACTAGGTTTCCTAAATTTCGGAAGAACTTACATTCTAAATTATGCAGAGAGGGTTAAACCTCTCTATGAATTAATAAAACCTGATTTTAAACCAATCAATTGGACTCAAAAACACACAGAAATTTTGAGATCATTGCAAACAGACATGTTGGCTAAAACAAAATTGCAAACTCGCGATAACACACGCAACCTTGTAATCCGAGTCATCCCAGGAAGATGCGGATTCACGTACCTGACCTCTAATGAGGGAGAAACGGTACCAATAGCTTACAAATCACATTTGTACACACAAGCTGAAAAATCATTCAGTCTTGCGGAAAACATTGTAAATGCGGTTCAAACAGCTGTAGCAAAAGAAAGAGCCCAAGCCGAAGGCAAAAGGATAACTGTTTTAACAGCAGAATCAGCCTTTGAGTCATTAACAAGCCCACGCAATTTAACTACCGTGGCATTAGATCCAAAATGGATACAATGGGAAAATTCTCTTGCTACAGAAAAAGTGAAATACTATTTTGACCCGAACATGAAAAAACTGAAAGATCTAACATATGAAAAAGAATATCCTCTGCCAATCGAAATTCTGCCCCTACAACAGTACGCCTGTGTAATATATACAGACGGATATGCACAACCCTCAGTTTGGGGAAAGCAAGCTTACAATGCTACGTGCGAGGTTGTTAAATGCCGATGGCATGAAGGTAAATTGAGACCACTGGTAACAATGTCTCAATATGTAAAAGACAATTCAGGTCAACAAACTGAATTATTAGCTTTAAAAATGGCGCTCGATATTGCCGATCGCGAATTCCCGACACTAATAGTGTGCGATTCGCATTCCTGCGTCAAGTCTTACAATAATGACTTGCAGAACTGGGATCAAAACGGTTACAAAGATGATACAGGTGCCACAATCAAGCATAAAACGCTTTGGGAACAAATAGTTCTTCTACAGAAAGAACTACAAAAGACTCACGTGATACATACACTGAGTCATCAGCGTGATGGCGTTCACGTTGCAGGGAATTCATTGGCTGACACAGCCACAGCGGAAGCAACTAATCCGGCTTCCGTAGCCACAAAAAAGCGTTCAGATAAATACATAGACGGGGAAACCATGCTGGCGGTAAAAACGTCTTCAAAAGGCGACTATGCAGCACTACCCGTGAACTATCCACTCAATTATACATACATAATAGATGCAAACTCCGTTCCTTTTGCTCGAATCCCTGGAGTGGGGGATAGAGTAATTCCAAACACGAACAGGAGAATCTTCTTGATTCAAGAAGCACACATGGGTGAGGGTCTAAGACACCAGACGATCAAGGAATCTCTGAAAGAATTACAATCAGAATACTGGTGGCCAGGAATGAGCTTGCAACAACACAAATTTGCAAAGAGCTGTCCAAACTGCAACAGAGATCGCAGTGGCGAACCGGCCGGAGTAGTGCCAGGACCCCTATTAGAAAGCATAAGGCGATCTATACGCATAATCAAACAGGAAAAATGCATCCCAATGTATATTATTTAAGACTAGATTCACTTAAAATGTGGCCCCAGCGCTCGGCTGACGCCAGAACTGTTATAAAAGATTTGCAAGTCTATATCGGCACATACGCAATTGGCATGCTACATTCTGACCAGGGTCCTGCTTTTAGCTCTCGAGCTTATAAGGAGGCCATGACCAGCATGGGCATTGCATTGCGGTACTCTTGTCCCTTCCATCCTGAGGGAAATGGGATTGTGGAAAGAAAAAAACGAGACATTAAGCAATCTATAACGGCGAGGGTATTAGGTTCGGGTGATGGGTGGGTCCAACATTTAACAAGTGTCCAACGTAGTCTTAATAATCTGCCAAGAAATTCTCTAAAAGGTTTCAGTCCGTACGAACTATTGTTCGGGACTAGAATGCATATTCAGGACTTAGATAGTCAGACTTCAATGGTAGAAGAAAAATGCTTTCATATCAAAGATCGTTTGGCTATTTTACAGGACTTAAATGAAACAAGAAAAGACCTGAGCAACGTAAAGTTAAAACAGCCACTGAAGATAAACCACCTGTCCCAGCAAGGCCTGTCTGGATTCCAAAGATTGGGGATCTGGTCAGAGAGAAGATCGCGGTGAAGAAGGAATTTGGGCCTTCTTACAGAAAAGCAGTACCTGTCTTAGCTGTCAGCGGAACAAGATCAGTTGTACTACCGCCCCTTGCTGGTAAAAAGGAGAACCGAGTTGTATCCATCGACCTGGTAAAACCACAATCATGTGGCCAATAATAAGTAGCAGGCCCAGTGGACTCCCAAGAAATAGCAGAACACCCAAACTTGCTACAATACAAGAGGTTCAAACTGAGAGACTAATCACATTCGATAAACCTACAGTGAATAAAAAAGGACTATGCAACAAAAGCCATGGAACTTATGCCTCTTGAAACCCAAATTGCAACAGTTCGTCAAGAAACACCAGTCTACGACGATGTAGCCTCAGACTGTGCTAATGAAACAAAGAAAATTCCAAAAGCAAATGAAAATCCAGAATCGATTCCAACAATTGACAGAACTGCATCAGGCTACTTCATCAATTTCGATGACTTTTCTGAGGATCCAAGCGAGCCTGAAGAACAGCCAACAACAAAAACTTTTAAAGACAAAGTAACTGAACTCTTTCATCAACTCAAAGAAACCTATCTGATTTCTCCATGGATTGAATTTTGAATTGTGTTAGGTGTACTTTTCCTCCTGCTTTGGCTCATCATGGTTCTTTGTTTGGGAAAATTAATTGAGGGAAAATACAGTACAATGGACACAGCAAGTCAGAACATCAACTTGGTCCTAAAGCCACACAAGTCATCTCACATCGAGAAAAGAGAGCTATCATCAGTGAATGTCACATCAATCCAATACCCAGTGGGGTAGCTTGGGACAAAACAGATTACGAAATCTATGGCCTGGTCGAGCTCTTGAAATATCCACACCAGTTTAAGGTTTCATTAAGTGACTTTGTAAAACCGAGCACATTCTCTGATGATTGGGACTTTGAAAGTATTAATGATATGATGTCAGATTTAGTAATGTCAGCAAAATTTACAGAACATGATTACTTACAGGGTTCATCTAATTATGAAGAAATGTACTGCTACAATCACTTTGCACACCATTATTTGCATAAATCTGCTCAACCTAGAAATGTTTTTAATTATAATCAATGGGAACATTGTGCAACTCCACCAAAAGGTAGTTCGAAAACATTTTACGAGAAATTCCCATACTTCTCAGGGTTTAACACAAGTGAAGCAGAAACGTTTTATTTCAAACTGATAAATAAGACAGGGTTGAAAACAATGCTGACAAACACTAAATTAATCTATTCGGAAACATTTTATGGAAAAATGAATACATTTGGTTTTGATTTTTGGAAAAACAACATTGAAACAAAAACCATCTGGGGTACAAAAGATTGGCAGGTCCAAGGTTTAGAAGCATTATTTAGAGCCTGCATGATCCCAGAACAAATTATATTTTTGAATGACACAATTCAACAGACAACCTGTCTTGGCCTAGCCAAAATTAAAGACTTAAACAAACCGTTTATTCCAAAGCCAACACCTGACAGTAATAGCACTACAGATGTTGAGATAGACGTATCCCATATTTTTAACCAAAACAGAACACATCCTGATTGGAAAAAATGATTGATCTGGCTCACAGACACAAATAACTGTCAAGATAGATTCCTGAACAAAATACAGGGGTTCACATTGACCAGGCCAGACCCTAGATACTCCCAGAGACAACATCTAGGGATAGTTACAACATACAGTGTAGAAAAACTCTGCCTCGAATGGCTACAGAAATCCACACTGGCAGAAATTAAGCAACACTTGACTTTACTTAAAGACGGTGCTGACTTGCGTGATTTCATTATGGGACCACGCAAACAGCGTCAAAAACGTTTCATAGCGGCCGGTATATACGCTGCTTACAACGAAGCTTGGAAAGAAACGCAAATTGAAACAGCAGAAAAACTACGGGAAACTGACCCTATTAATTTGGAAAAATCACTTTCTGTTGTGGACAATTGGTTAATGACTCTGTCCTCCAGAATATATTCACTGGACAGTATTGTATCATCTGCTATTGATATAATAGAGCAGGACTTACTAATGTTACAACACGGTCAGTCCCAATTACGTTCTATTGTACAGCTTGGCTGGACGTTGCAATATCTGCGTTCAGGCTACGTGCCCTGGCGTTTAATAAACACAACGTCATTGTTCTCTATCTTTAACCTTACTGATACACAAATCAGTTTGGCACAAAAAGGAGCAGAGTATATAATTCTGAGCATTGAAAAACTTGAGAGATTACCATTGACAATGTCAGAAAGACCTGTCATTGAACGGATAATACACGGAATCATAACCATTCAGATAACAACTTTCCAATTTAAATACTGCCAAGAGTATATACCAGCAGGCCAGTTTGAAAGGTTGGGTAAGGGTACATTAAGTCATCATGGAAATTGCCTTACACACACACGTTATAGTAAAAAGAAACAGAATGTATTTCTTAGTGGTAACAATTGTAAACGATCACTAAGCGGTATACTTGTGTGTCAAGGTATTAACTTGCATGGGGCCTGTGAGGGGAATTCAAATAACCTTTCATGTCACCAGCATGGCACACCTGCAACACGAATAGAGCCATTCTTTAGACGGCTTTCTAACGGGAGCTATATTCTAATAGTGGATCACAGCTGTTGTGGCATGGTGCCAGGAAAAGCTTATCTTGTGAGCGTTAGTTCCATGGTCACTTGCTGTATGCAAGTATTGTATCCAAACAGCACTCCAGACACGGAGGCGAAAATTTGGCCTTTTTTTAATATCTCTTCTATTCGAATTGATACTTTAAGCAGAATGAAGTCTGTTCTTTTACAGACAACTGTGCCCTTGACGTCATCAAAAGAAACGTATGATCTGCAAGTTGCAAGGACAACGGCAGAGATACATACCCTTTTATCAACAAATTGCCCAGTGCATTTCGCAGAAATGCTAAGCCAAATCCTAAATATGTCTGATACCAGTGGTATCCCACATGTATTTAAGACAATTTTTTCGGGACTGTTAACACCCTTCAAAACAGTTCTGGGCATTTTTCCTAATTTTGTCCATTCTGTCTTTGGCGGCCTACCACTTCTGTTGGGACTTGTAGCAGGCATTTTATTTTTGATACTTCTGATTCGATATGGCAAGCCTAATCGCAGACAAGACTCCAGCAACGATGGAAGAAACGATCCTGGCTATACGCTATCGGGACCGCATAACTAAAGTCCTTGGATTAGCCCGGCTAAGAGATCTGAATATGACACGGTTTCTTTCATTCAGACCCATCTGGCAGAACTGCATCTTACCTGTGCTTCGATGTATGCTATGCGGAGAAGAATGCGTGTTGGACGTCTGTCTTACACTACCATCAGCAGTACCATTGGATACAGATACTTTGCTAAGTCCTGTAACGGCTCATGCATCGTGTTGTCCCCAGCGGTTACCCATCCTGATGACGGCATTCGTTGAAACTTCTACACTACGATTAGGTGGTAGTGAAGTACGAGATGAGAGCAACATCACCCAGGTACGACCGTCTGTGAGCATTGCTGATCCTGACATCGACGATAGCAATCATGCTCGAGACTGCTCAGTTGCGGTATTTTCAAACTTGGTTGAACTTTCACCTAGAGCCATAGACAATTTTTTTGCGAGTCTGTCTGAAAAGATGTTCTCCCCTGAACAAAAAGAATAACTTTTAAGCAGCAAGCACACAGCATTCCCTGAACTCTGAATTCGGCCTTCGGCTTTGATAAACAAAAGCTACTGAAAATATTTGGAACTATTTTTTCCCCTGAAAGCGAAATAATTTTTCTCTTCCCTTCCAAAATATTTACCTTTTTTTTGGCACTTGTACTCTGCTTAAAGTAGAACTATTCTTAAAGAACAGAGCTTCTATTTTTAGGAACTCAAGAGACAATATATTACCTCAGCACATTTACAGCGACTGTATTAATATGTGATGGAATGGTCTCGCCCTTCTTTTCTGTATTAAGAGCCATTTCATGTGTAAATTTCGCAAATCGTTCAGCTAATCATATATATGCATCATTTTAACTGAATGATTACACTGCTTGAAAAGCGTACAGTACCGATATCATTTTCATATATTTCACATGCACCATTTCCAATGCAAAAAATGTATTTTGGGGTGGGTTGGAATACAAATGCACCCATAAATGTTTACTATTGCTTAGTTTTAGTAATGATGGACATTAGATCGTGGAGTGGGTATTGTGTTTTTATCCAGGAGCCTAAACCGATATTTCTATTTTATGCCCTTGTCCGGTTATAATCAATAATATCCATACAACGGCATAATAATCCTATCCATATTCAGTCGTAGCACATGCTGTCACATTAAGCAAGGCTACTTACCCGGCCTCCTAGAAAGCACAACGAGTTCTCTAAACAAACCAAACCTCCAGCAACGTGGGAAATCCCCCTTGCTTTTGTTTTGATTTCATCCTAGAACTCCTGTAAAGCACTGTAAGAACGGCCAGTTCTTAGTGACATCTTTATTGACGTCTTATGTCCAACCTTACGTCAAACCCGGCACCTTTCAGGTATAAATATACCAACGTTGCCTTAAGCAAACACACGGTGGTGGTTTTGGAGCAGAGCAGCTATCTACTTGCCCGAGAGCCCAGCTGATGCGAGAGCCCACGGACGCTGCCCCTCCTCTTTTGACGCACTGAGAGAGACGCTGTCTTTTCTCCTGCCGAGAAATCTAGCTCCGGTGTTTCCAGATACCTTCGCGGGTTACTGGGATATCGAGTCCTGAGAGAGAGATACAAGACCTCCTGCTTTCTGTTTACCCAGGTACGCAGCTGACTAAACCCTTAAAGAGAATTCTTGACTCAGATTCTTGGCAAAACAAACTTAACTTAAACTGCTACTTACTTACTCCTTCCCACGTATTAGGCTTAGGTCAGGTACACCGGGGTAGGCGTATTTAGAAGCACCAGTTGAGTACGTTAGTCATGTATATATGTATGTATATATTTTATCTATTTTAAAGTATCATATGACTAAGAAACCATATCCATGCTTTCCCAGTATTATTTTATAATCCTCCTTTTACTGTACGCACTTTACTTTACTATGAGTATTGCAATTGTGGCAATTCATTTCTCTTGTATGAGGAAGAGGACTGCTCAATAAATTACACCTTTTATTGAAAACGCCCGTCTCTCTTTTCTCTGCACTCTGGTGAAACTAAGTACGCACATTTGACTGAGTGAAATAGCTGTCTATTGTTTTCACACGACTCTAGAGATACACTCTTATTCTAAGGGAGAAAAGTTGTCATGTTTTATGGTTGTCGGAAGCTAATCGCTTCTTGTCTATCCAGGGAGGTTAAACTCCTCCTCGTTTATTTGAGAAAGTTTCTAGTGACCTCTGAGCTAGCTGGCAAACCTTAAGTCTAATATAGTCAGTAGAGACCTAGTTGACCTCAGTCCTGCGTCTACACTGCTGAATATATTATTCCAATGCGCAGAGCCTATTGGGAATATAGGAACTACACTACAGAAGAACCGCAAAGCTTGGCTCGGTAATATCCCCTGCAGCTATTTTTGAATCAGGGTTAATGTTCCGTTCACTTGTTGGCGTTTGCTTTTGTTTACAGGTCTGTGCGGGCAAGGCAGTAGCTGACTCAGCGTAGGTCGGCGGATCGTTGGTTGACATCACGGGTCCTGTAAGCTCCTCGATTTCGTTTATTTCCACGGAGGTGTCATTAGAGGCGACCCGTGGGGATAAATCATGGGCCAAAACTTCCTGCGGCTTATCCCTATTTACAACAGTATATTGTGAATCTAGGAGGGTATCTGTTGTTGGTGTTAAGGTCTTTTCGTAATGTCAATCAACTCCCTCGAGGCCTTCCTGCTGATGGAAGGCGTCAAATCGATTAAAGGTGGGTACCCTATACTGGGTGTCATAGTAGTCATAGTGACCACTTCCAAAGGTATAGTTTGGGCATGTGATGTCATTGGCCAATGAATGGTTGTCGTGATGAGTAAAGTACCTAAGTCTATGTGGGTGCTGTCGATGTATGCTCCTTTGGGCCGTGGGGGGCAGGGGATAGAAATAGCTGAGATCTACTGTTTGGATCCTGCTCTCTAGATCACCTTCCCTCCAGCCGCTAATGTAGTTTGCCACCCGACGGTCTTTGAAATTTATTACGATGCAGTCACCTTCATGGTTCTTTTTCCTCTGTCCCACCCAGTTTAATCTCCTAACATGTAGGATTTGTCCACTTAGAGAGGGGGGAATGGGCCTATATCTAGTTAGCCAATGACTAACCTTATTTTTTAATTCTAGGTGACCTTCAAACTTTCCTGCGTCTAAAGTGGGTACTCCTATCATTACCACCGTGAAGGGGTGGGATTCCGGGGGTAAGTCAATGCATGGGAACTTTCTAACTGGTGCCGATCTTTTGGGTTAAGCCTGCTGACTGATGCTGTTGTCGTTGTCGTTATTTGAACCCTCGGCTGCCCACTCACTCTCGTCCCCCCCTTCTGTAGTTTCTGGTCCGGTCTTACTAGGCAGCACATTTAGGGAAACCATCTCATCTGTACTCCCACCTGTTATCACAAGAGAGACCATTGGGGGCTCTTTGTGCCCCTTGTCTAATGGTTTTGGTAAATGTGATTGTTGTTTAGCCAATTTACTTGGGCCTGATGTAGCTACAGGGGTGTTCTTATTAGTTGTAGGGCACATCGGCTTGGCTTTGGTTTTAAGATGGGTCTGGGTTTGGGGGGTTTTGACATACTTCGTCAGGATCTCGTTATTTTGCAGATGAACTTCTCCCAACTTTTCTAATTTCTCATCTATCGTGTTTACTCTTTGTAATAGAGGGAGCATAAGAGACGTCATTAAATGTTCTATTTTTAGCATGAGAGTCTCCATACAAGTGTTGTTATTGCTTGTCCTATTGATCGGGTTAGTATCAATATCAATAGTCTCGAGGCCTATACTACTCTCAGAGGCTGTCAGCTGACTTTGGTCTACTGTTTTGGAGGTTTGTACTGCAGTGTTAGAGTCTCTCTGTGCTGAGCTTACAGTTGCCCCCTGACCATGCAAGTAAGGGGTCAGGGACAGCCTGCTTTCCCGGGTATCAAAATCAGATGGAGGGATTTGGCATGATGGAGTTAACTGCTTGTTCTCTATATTAGGGAAGCCTGCAAAAGATTCCATAAGAACAGAGTCTTGAGAATATGCCGTGTGGATAGATGAATTAACGTGCGTGTGCGAGTCCTGGGTTGGCTGAATGGAGAGGCACATACTTGGGGGTAATGAGAGGTGCCTCTCCGTGCTCTCTATCGCATTGACAACAACCCCTATAGTCTTTGCGAGCATTCTATCAATTGCGGTAAGGCTTGGAAGAGGTGTGGTAACTTGAGGCTTTTTCCTTGAAGTAGAATGGGTCGACATAGGTGTACTTGTGCTCTTACTCATTTTGGTGGTAATATATCTTGGTATAGTTGTACGTAAACCCTTATACAGGATACCACAGAGTTAATATACAGCCAGACCGATTGAATAGGATCAATTAGGGAAACATGTCACAGGTGACATGAGTGTATATACAGAAGAAATATATAGAAAGTCACCTTTGTCGATATCCCATGGGGCAAAATAGGTCCAGGGAGGGTGGCCCAGCCCAGTCTCCTCGGGCCTAAGAGGGCCCGTCCTTTGCCCGGGCTTCGCCCGGCGTCCCGCGACGCGGGGGACACGCAGCTTTAGTAGCGCCTCCAGGCGCAGGGATGACAGGTCCGGGCTGCACCGCCGCAAAGGGTGATGGGAAACCGGGTCCTCCACTCGGCGGCCGCAGGGATGATAGGAGCGGCGGCGGGAGGACTCGAGCGATGCAGCGGCCAGGTAGGATTTCAGGAACTGGTCCCGCAGTCACCACCGTCAATTCAGAAGTACCCCTGGGTTTAATGAAGCCTCTAACTTGTCTAAGTTCCAGGGGCAAGGTGTTCCAAAGCTTAGCAGCTGCCACCTCAAAGGATCTGCCACCTGATCTCACCTTCCTGCATCTAGGTACCTTCACTAGTTTTGCCCCTGACGAGTGCAAAGTTCTTAAGGGGACATACCAAGCAAATTTATTTTGGAAGGATACGGGACCCAACCCTTTCAGGGCTTTAAACACTAGCCAGAGAGATTTAAAGTGAACTCTTCGTCTCAGTGGAAGCCAGTGTAATTCCACTAAAGCCAGTCACTTTGTTTGGACCCTGAAATAAATCGAGCTGCTGAATGGAGGACAGATTTGAGGGGGGAAAGGTGAGATTTGGGAAGGCCTGTCAGAAGAGAATTACAGTAATCCAGTCTAAAGAGAACTAGCGATGTTTTTAGGTCTTTCTCCGGGATGAACCAACAAATCCTCCACAGAAGGCGCAGCTGGTAACGTGCATTCTTAGCATTGGAGTTGATGTGGGAGATTAGGTTGAGTCTTTTGTCAAGTATGACACCTAGGGATTTAGCGCTGTCGACAATGATGGGTTTATTGTTGAGTAAATTCAGCTGATCCATCCAGGATTGAACAGGAGGGGAGAGAGAAATCGATAGTATGAGGAATTCAGTTTTGGAGGGATTGAGAATGAGTTGATAAACTAACATCCAGTTGTGAATAGAGTTGAGAGTAGAGTTGAGTAGTGAGCGATCGTGTGCGGAAGACACTTTGAGGTAGATTTGAGTGTCATCCACATAGAGATGGTAGTGGATCCCAGATTTACTTAGGAGGTTCCCTAATGGTTCCAGATGAAGATTAAACAAAGTCGGTGCAAGGAGAGAACCTTTAGGGACGCCTTGACCGACCGCCAATGGAGACGAAAGACTGTTCCCTATCTTGATCATTTGGGATCTGTCCAAGAGGAATTAAGCAAACCATTTAAGCACTGTGCCTTCCACGCCCATCCTCTGTTGAAGAGTGTTAAGTATGGGTGTTGTGATTAACAGTGTCAAAGGCTGCAGAGAGGTCAAGAAGAATCAGAAGGCACGATTCCCCAGAATCGAATATATGCAGCGCATCAACTATCACTGGCAGCAGGGCTGTTTGAGTGCTGCAATTTTGCATGAAGCCAGACTGGAACATGTCGAGGAGATTATTGTCCATAATATGTAGGGAAAGTTGTTTCGCAACACTTTCTGTGATTGTAGAAAGAAAAGGGAGGTTGGTGATGGGGCAGAAGTTCTTTGAGTTTGTCCGCATCGGCAACGTTTTTTTTAAGAAGAGGAGTAACCTGTCCTGTTTTGAGGGCAGCAGAGAGGGAGCCTTGACTGAGGAAGAGATTAACTAGCCTGGTCCGGTAAGCAAGAGTATTGGAGTAGAAATCAATGGCGATGACACTAGGGATGGGGTCAGAAGAATGGTTGGAGGGTTTGGTTTCAAGGATGCATTTGAGGAGGTCATCTTCCGAGATGGCAGAAAAGTTCTGCCAAGTGACTAAGGATGTTTGCTCCTCAATGGGGGTGGGGTGGGTGACCTGATCCACTAGTGATTTTACCTTTTCATCAAAGAATATAGTGAATTCTGCTGCTTTCTTTGAAGAATCCTCAGGCTTGATTGTTTAGGAAGAGCAGTTTGGATTTTTAATGAGGTGAAAAAGTTTTTTGGGTCTGTTTTTGGCTGAGTTGAGTAGGGATCTGAAATGTGATGCTTTTTCATGGAAGATGTGCTTGTGGTATTTGGATCTTGTTGAACGTAAATGAGAGATTGGTGGTGGATGGAGATTGTCTCCACTGTTTCTGCAAGATTCTAAGGTTTTTCCTTTCATCATAAAGAGCTTTATTGAACCAAGATGCTGAGGGGGTGGGTCTTTTACTTTTGCTTTGGAGTGGAGCAACATTATCGATTTCTACTGCTAGGACTGAGAGGTGAGATCATTGACATCCACCTTAGGGTCTAGCCTAGACAGTGATCACAAAGCAGAGTCACACAGAGTGTCTAGATCAATGTTTTTAGTGTTACGGAACCAGGTAGATGCCCTTTTGGGTTGGCCAGAGAGTTATACGTACGAAAGTTGAAAACGGAAGGGAATGAGGAAGTGGTCTGACCAGTCTACATGGACAGGAGGAGCAATAGTGAGCAGGTCTGCTTTAGATATAACAAGGTCCAGAATTAAGCATGTGTAATTTCCGAGCAGGGTTGAAAAAGATCATTGACGAGAGAAAGGTGGCAAGCTTGTTGGCCGCCGAGTCTTCCAAAGAGCCCCAGTGGAGATTGAAGGCACCCAGGAAGATATGTCTGTCACTTTGAGAAAATTGGTCACTGATGAAGTCCACGAATTTTTCCAAAAAGGGAGAGCAGTTACCGGGTGTAGTGTCTTGGTATAAAGAATGACAGACACTATATGTATGTAACATGGAGCTTTATTAGCTACCTCTTATTTCGTCCTGGTCCCTACTCTAACTGCCCCTTTCCTGTCCATGCTCCTCCTCTTCCTTCCACCCCCTAGCTCCACCCACACCCAACTACTAGACTGCTCAACATCATTACACCAGGTGGGTAGTAGATGACATGGAACCTGAAAGGTGAGCTGTGATGTACTTGAAGTTCTTGGGATAGGCATTCGAATGTACAGAAGAGGATGGTAGGAAGCGCTTTAATTAGAAGTGAGTTTCTGAAGATGATAGCGACACCTCCTCCAATTTTGTCAGTTCTGTCGTTTCTGAGGCTAGAGTAGTCAGTAGGTATTAGAAGATGAAACAAAGTATGAGAGGAGTCATTAAACCAGGTTTCAGTGAGGAAGAGCATGTCAAGATTGTAGTGGGTGATAGAGTCAGAAATTTCCAGTTTGTGCTTGATTGCAGATCTTCAGTTGTGGCGCAAACAATGCAGATCTGACGCAACTGTTTTGGTGATGGGGGTGTTTAGGCTATTAAGGGAGATGGGGATAAGATTCTTGTATGAGGGTGCCAGGGAAGACGAGGAAGGCTGGTTAGATCTGACATAAGAGATGATCTGAATAGAGAATTGAATTGGATTATTAGGAGAGGAAAGTGGAGGGGGATTGACGTTGGTAGTCTTGTAGCTAGCCATTAAGTTGGCGATGTTTGTGGAGGACAGACTGTGGTTGGGCTTATTGGGGCTTTGGACTAGGCAGGAACTGTTCTTATACTTAACAATTACACCTGTGAGCCTTTGCGACCAAATGCAGGACGAAAGTCAGACATTTTAGCTGACAGCATTATTATACCATATCTTTGTGTTCTTTATGAGATCCACACGTTCCCCCCGCTTCTTTAATTAATTTAATGCCAGTATTCCAAGAAGGGACAATTCATAGTGCAATACATCAAACTAAACTTATGGGTGGTAAAGCTATAAATAACAAAAAGAAAGTAAAACGGACCAAGTTAAATCATCCTAAAAACACTTGAGACATCTAGAAAAAGTTTTCTTCCCTCCTACCCCCCAGTCATGAAATGTAGGTAAAGGCCCAACGTCTTGACATTGATCTCTAAATTTCGCCAAATATTATACGACATAAGGGGTAAAACATTGTATAGTGCCTGTGATACCTAAAGTGCAATTATGGCAGAAAATGTGACTTCTTCTCTAGATATCGGAATGCCCAATTATCCCACGTTATTGCACATTTCTAAAGTGTATTCCATCATAAAATGCTTGTGTTCCCCTAAGTGCTGCTAGGCCAAGAAGGATACCTTCTTCTCCAAATGCATAAAGTCTCACGACTGATGGAAAAAAAGTGTCAATATTCCGAAAGAGTTCTAATAACTACTGCAGGGGCCCAACCCTTCACTCCCAGGCCAATTTTCTTTATTTCTGTAATAATGTGAGGAGCGATTAACTCTAGCATTGAACCAAGCTTCCCGCTTGCATCTTACCTGGGAGTGCCCACCAGTGATGGGCCTAGCCAGCGCTATATAAAACTAAATAAATAAATAAATACTAGCAGACGGTTCTTCATAAAATGGAGCAGATAATTGGGTGCTGACTCCAAAGACCCCACTGATATGCCTTTTAGGTTATGTGAAAGACCTTCTGATGGCTATGCTTTTGTTGCTAGCGAAGAGTTGTGTAGCCATGCACTGGGACCTGGCACTGGCGCCCAAAGCCAAGTCCTGGCTGCAAGATGCGACTTACTGTCAAGAGCAGCTTGCTAACTTTTGGGAACAGATGCCACGACACCCCGCCCAAAAGGGATCTGGGAACTGCTACTTTTGTATCTACGCTCGCACATATCTACTCCTGACCTACATACCAGACGGATTCCCCTTCAGATCCCCAGGCCTCGCAGCCCAGACCAGTAGCCTTTCTGCAAACATGCATGTGTAGCTTTGATTAATAGTTCCTTTCTTATTGAACAAGTATGCACCTATTGCCTATTCTGTACTTTAACACCTACACTAGTCTGACGGAGAATGATGCCTGCCTTTCCTTTTTGCTGTAGCAATTTTGAATGCTCATCTCACTAGCTATGTTAGCAAAGGATGCTAAATGATGTTGCTTTATTTGATCTGCCCCCCCCCCCCCTCATCTGCCCTCCCCCTCCATGAGTTCTTCTACTGTTCCTCTTGATTTTGTATATTGCGTTTAATGGCATATTTGGTTGCTCTACTTGTTGACCATGATTCAATAGTGTTTTTCTTTGTCTTTTATTGTAAATGCCAATAAAAAAGCTAAAAAGCTTCCAGGTTTGCTGAATTCCGCATTTTACCTGCCCTTCTACTAATTTAGGCGCATTGGAGAATTTCCATTAAGTAGTAATAAGGGAGTGGGCAACCAACATTGCAATTAATATAAATGCTCTCTATCATTTTAACTTATCATCTTTCCGTCTTAAATGCCCAAAAGTGCCACTCTCTGGCAGAGATAGATATCCCAATGGATGATCCCACCTCCTGCCTGGAACCCAGCACTCTACAAATCTCCAGATGTCCCCAAGAACAGAACAAAACATGTGCAACCAACCCCACGTCTGATTGCACTTCGGGCAACCCCTACTGGTGCCAGGAACTATCCTGTTCACTAATTCAGGAGTGCGATACAACATCCACTCATTAAAAAAAGCCATGTGATGGAAATGGACTCCTCTAAAAGTTGAATAACTAAGATAATAATATATTTGTAGTATTGATGATTGCATTTGCCTCTGCTTGTTGCAAGGCAACATTACTGGAATCTTATGCTCCTTTGATTCCTGTGTGGTTTTCCCAATTTTAGTCTTATTATCTGGACCATATCATCCAACCCCAAATAATATCATTATACCAAAATCTAAAAACCAGATTAACTTTATCATCTTGGAGCAATTGTCTGGCTTTGTTTCTTGAGGAGTCAATGTCTCAGGAACCCCGAATTCTTTAGCACAAGAAACAATTTGAATTATGGAAACTAGAGGAGGGCGTTGAAAGCAATGTAACTACAAGACAGTTGATGGCAGGAAATATTTCTGAAAGTCCAGCATTCCCAAGATCCCCCCCCCCCCCCCCCCCCACCCCCCTTCGGTAACTGTAGCACCTATCATTTTACTCACAAGTGTTTCTGAGACCATATAAACATGATACTTACCCTATTCATTTTTTTAAAAAATCACACATTAGATTCCCAGATTTTCCATATCCTAGCTACATTCCTCATCATCTTTTTGCATACAAAACTTGCTAAAGAACACCATTCTTCAAGTTTCCCACTCTAACTGCTTTAAAACTCACTCGATTATAAAATGCCCGCTGAGCAGGCTCCAAATGGCAACTCATAGAAGCTTCTATTGATCGTACAAGATTTGTAATTAAAGACTTTCTATTTTTCCAGCTAATAGTTAATACCAGTTTTGTAGATCGACACAACCACAACACCACACACACAACCACACACACAAAAAATCACCACACCCACAACCACACAAAGCCACACTCACACAACCACACCCACACAAACTTCACACAGCCACACAAAAACACCATACAAAACCACACACGCAACCACCCACACCTACCCATAACCACGCACATAACCACACACACAGCCACACGCACAAGCACCACACACAGCCACATCCACACACACCCATACACACAACCACACACAACCACCAAACCAACGCAGAGCAACACGACACGCACAACCACACATACACACATCCACACACACACCCACACCTACACACAACCACACAAAATCACACACAGGCACACACACAACCACGTCCACACAAAACCACAACCACACACAGCCACACACACCCACAACCAAACACCACCCCCACAGACTCATAACCACACTCACCCACACACATCTTCACTCATGTACAATCACTAATCCATTCATTCTAGCACCTATTGACTGCTGCACTCACTCCTGCTTACTTCATTTGTGTACTCATTCACTGCTGCATGCACTTACACATTTTCTCGCTGTAGCACTAGCTGACTGATCCTCTCACTTTATGCTGCACTTATTCACACCCACATATTCATTCCTGTGCTTGCTAGTCACTTCTGCTCTCAATCACTCCTGCACGGGCACACATTCACTCTACCACACCTATTAATTACTCTACGCATTCTCTACACTCACACCATACACACTTCAAAATTCACTACCTCACTCGTTCGCTTCTGTACTCACACTTTAAGTTCATTCACTACTGCAATCATTCACCAAGTGCACTCATTTATTCTGGTAGTCTTTCACTGATGT
This sequence comes from Lissotriton helveticus, assembly GCF_964261635.1. Classification (NCBI taxonomy): domain Eukaryota; kingdom Metazoa; phylum Chordata; class Amphibia; order Caudata; family Salamandridae; genus Lissotriton; species Lissotriton helveticus. Next base: position 1,931,015,484 of record NC_136068.1, on the reverse strand, counting down.
ACCTATCCACCCCTTCGCTTACACATTCACATTAATTCCATGCCATAGTCATTCAACCTGTGAACTTGTGCATTCATTAATGTCCGCACACTCATTCATCCCTGTATTTCTATCTCGGTGCTACATTAACTTCTGCATGGCTGTTGGGGAAACCTCATGCCCTCCGCCTGAGTGCAGCCTGTCAGTGCTTTTCACATTCCTGTCTGCCCAACTAAGACTTCTTCCATTTCTTGAAACCAGAAGGTGCCCCCTGCACCCACCATGCCCCCCCTAGACAGTAGGAAACATTTACTTTACAGCTGTCAAATTGGCAGCAAGAATTTCCTCCTCCAATCTTCAAGCCTTTCTTTCCTTCCACTGCTTTCTTTCCTCCCTCAAACTTCTCACCCTTCACACACTGTTCTTTTTTTTCTTTTTCTTGTTAATTTCTCCCTCTTTCTGCATTTCTTTCTCATTCTGTCCTTTCTCCCACTTTTTTATCTTTCCTAAATTACTCCTTTAATCATAGCTCCCTTTGCTTCCTTATTTCACTTCATTTTCAATCTTTTCTCATTTCAGTTGCCAGTTTGTCCAATGTCCTCACATTTCTCAACTTTTTTTTGTTTTACTTTAACTAATTAGCCAGTATCCCCCCACTGAAGTAACTAATTAGCCCCCACTCCCCATCTTGGTGTTGTCCAGATTCAGAACTCTTACTATTCACCCTATCCCTCATAGAGGTCTGTTTGCTGTTGTCTTCTCATTTGCATGTGTGTGTGTGTGTTGCCAGAAGGTATAGTGACAACCTCATGGCCAATAGGTCTCGCTTTTAGGACCTTGTTAGTATTTACTTATGCATCAACTGTTGCAAAGCTAAACACCAATAAGGTCCTAAAGGCGAGACCTATTGGCTATGCCAATGCTGGTTTACGTTGTATTGAATCCTTAGCCAGCCGATTGACTGTGTATCTATATATATATATATCAATTGTAAATTGGGTGTGTGCTGGGGACTGTGTGTGAATAATCGAGTCTAGACAGACTCAAGGGTGTCAACTGTCTTTTGTAAGGCCTTTGGAATGTAGGGAAGAATTTTCTTAACAATTTGTATGGGGTAGTAGCTAGAATCAAATGGCATTAACTTGGTCTCCATATGTAAGTTTGCTACCTAGCAGGACTCATAAGTTTGTCACGTTCATTGCCAGTAGGAGAAGATCTCCAAGCTCTTGAGGCCACCAGGAAGGGGACCAAAAGGAGTCTCTCTGCAAAACAAAACCTCCGTCTTTCCTGAATTTAATTTCGAGCAGTTACTGCTCATCCATTTGCAGACTGCCGGCATACAATTGCTCAATCTATTATTAATGTTCCCATCGTTGCTAGCTAAGAAAACACATTTCTGGGTATAAGATGTAAGTAAGAAACTGAAACATTTGATCAGAATAGCAAGCAAGGTTAAATACAAATTAAATAAAGTAGGGCTCAGTGAAGATCCCGAGGGAATCCGCAGGGTAGTGAGAAAGGTTCTGCTTCAAACTCCCCAGATGACACCATTTGTTCAATCTCACGAAAGGAACTCAGGAGAGCAAGAACTTCCAATCTTAGACAGTGCATCATCAGTACATAATTTGAACCCATGAATCGAATGATGCTTACAGATTAAGCAGGATTAGCGATGCTTTCCCCTCCTCTATCAAGGTTTGCTCTTATCTCCTCGGTTGCTACTATCAAGGTCGTCTCCGTGCTATGGCCGCCCCCGAAACCAAATTGAGTAGGATCAAATAATAAATAAACATTCTGAAACCCAGCCCAAAGTACTGCATTTGCAGATAGGACTGTCACCAAAAGGGTACTTTGAAGGAAAATCAATAAAACAAGATGAATGAGTTTACATTGTATTCTACTTGTCTCCAGCTCCGCAACTATACAATAATTCTGGCATCAATGCTGCCTTTAACTAACCAGTTTCCTTGACTTCTTTTAATTATAATGTAGTTCATAGTCTGCATGTTTTATTAACAAAATATTTTGAAAGGTTTACATGTTTTTCAAATTATGATTATACAGAAAATTGAACTTCTGTAGTTCGTTTACCAACATAGACAAGACAATAAGTGATAAGCAAAACAATTATTTTCATAAAAATATTTATTATGCTGAGTGTTGAGCCATATTAAGGCTTTCAAGTCCCAGACAGGACAGTTTTAAAATAGAAACCATTACATAATCATGAGGATACTAAAACAATCAAGTTAAAAGCAAATATTCTGAATAAAAATGTATATTGCTTCCATACTTGCATTTAGCTGTCCTGCTTTACAAATGTTTCTAGTAGCGCCTGACTGCAGTGTATTTAATCTTTCTCATACTAATTGCAGTGCCTTAAAAGATTATGAATACACTAGCACTCCTTTGAAGTAATCTACAGTAAATACCATTACTAGGAATATTGTATAAGAATTATTGAATTAAAGGCACGCAGACTTTACCAATTGAAACATTTTCAAAACTACGTTGACTTGTTTTTTTTAAGTTTATCAAGTTACTTGGAGATGGTGGTTTTTGTTAGGTACTAGGACGGCGTCTTGATCTACATCTTTTCATTTGGCGCCAGGGCATGCTGGAGCACCACATTCCATCCTTCAGTTAGTTGGTTCATTGCAATGTGTTCTCAGATGTTGTTTTAAACAATGGCTATAGCGAAAGCATATCTCACATTTAGAGCATTTATATGGGTTTTCTCCTGTATGTATGCGGAGGTGTATTAAAAGACTTCCCTTCTGAAGGAATCTTTTCCCGCACTCAGAACACGGATGCGGCTTCTCTCCCAAGTGTGCTCTTTGGTGAGTGAAAAGCGATGATTTTGTACTCAAAAATTTCATACATTTAGTACACTGAAAAGGTGTCTCTTTTAACATTCCTGTGGAACTAACGGTGTTTTTATATTCGGTATGTTCTCTCTGATGTTTGTTTAAAGCTTCCCTCCGACTAAAACACTGCTTGCACTCATTACATTGATATGGTTTCTCTTTTGTATGTACTTTCTCATGTTTGTGAAGGCTGCCGTTTCGACTGAAGCTTTTTCCACATTCAGTACACTGATATGGTCTCTCTCCAGTATGTGCTCTCTGATGAACAAGGAGATCTCTTTTAGTCCTGAATGCTTTGTCACACTCTGTACATTGATGAGGTTTTTCTCCTGTGTGTATTCTTTTGTGTTCGGTTAAAGTTTCTTTGCGACTGAACCTTTTCGCGCACACTGTACATTTGTATGGTTTCACTAATGTATGTGTTCTCTGATGCTTACGAAGTCCATAATTATCAATGAAGCTCTGTTCACATTCAGTGCATGGATATGGTTTCCTTAACAGATGTGCTCGTAGATGTCGGTTCAAAATCCTTTTTTCCATGAAGCCTTTATTGCACTTGGTGCATGAATACAACTTAGAGTTTTGCGGTGACAGTAATTCACCCAACGGAGCAGACGTACAGTCATATTTATCATATGTTTTTATTTTGGGGGTCACCGGTTGTAAAGTGGAAAGTGCTGATTTACTGACAGTATTCCCACAATTAGCACTCTGCTTTATGTTCTTTTGATGCTTTATAGTCTTTAAATTCATTCTCTTATTGGAACTTAGTAGGGTTTTCAGGTTGCCGTTTCCAGATGAACCTTTGAATAGGGTCTTTCTGTTACTGCATAGTGTAGCATATAGACTTCTGTTTTCTCTGCTCTCAGTTATGCCACCTATTGGATAAACAAGATGCCAGCGATTAGCTTTCTATAACAAACCAAGTGATGCCTCTCCCTTTGATACATATCAACATTATTGTACATGCTGGCTATGGAAACCTTGCTTTCATCATTAAATCAATTTCATTAATTGAACGTCCACACTAATACATTATTCTTTTTTTAACTCAACACTCTTCAAAATGAAGTGAGATTTATTTTTTGTCACTTCTTCATATCAATCAATCAAGCAAGCAATTTATAAAGCCGCTACATACCTGCGAGGGTCCCAAGGCGCTGGGGAAGGGGGGGGGGGGGGGGGGAGGGTAGCTGCAGCTAGTGGTCGAAGAGCCAGGTCTTGAGTAGTCTCCTGAAGGTCTGAGGGTCTTCTGTCTGCCGTAGGTGGAGAGGGAGGGAGTTCCATGTCTTGGCAGCACGGTAGGAGAAGGGCCTGCCTCCGGAGGTGGTTCTGTGGATGCATGGGACGGCAGCCAGGGAGAGGTCGGCGGAGCGGAGTCTCCTGTTGGGTGCGCAGAATGTTAGTCTGTTGTTGAGGTATGCCGGGCCGGTGTTGTGGAGTGCCTTGTGTGCGTGGGTAAGGAGCTTGAAGGTGATTCTTCTGTCGATGGGGAGCCAGTGCAGGTTTCTCAGGTGGGGAGTGATGTGGTCTCGGCGGGGGACGGCGAGGATCAGGCGTGCAGAGGCGTTCTGGATTCTTTGGAGTCTGCTGAGGAGTTTGGCTGGGGCTGCGGCGTAGAGGGCGCTGCCGTAGTCAAGCCTGTTACTGATGAGGTCGTGTGTGACGGTCTTTCGTGTGTCTGTAGGGATCCATCTGTAGACCTTGCGGAGCATGCGGAGGGTGTAGAAGCATGTTGAGGAGACTGCGTTGATCTGGTTGGTCATGGTGAGTTTGGAGTTCCCAGGTTGCGAGCGTGGATGGTCGGTGTGGGGGCAGTGCCCAGGGAGGTGGGCCACCAGGAGTCGTCCCAGGCTGAGGGGTTGGGCCCGAGAATGAGGATCTCTGTCTGGTCTGTGTTGAGTTTGAGCCGGCTTTCTTCCATCCAGTTGGCGACCGCCTTCATACCGCGGTGGATGTTGGCTTTGGCAGTAAGGGGTTCGTTGGTGAGGGAGAGGATCAGCTGGGTGTCGTCGGCGTAGGAGATAATGTTGAGGTCGTGGAGTTTGGCGATGCGTGCAAGTGGGGTCATGTAGATGTTGAAGAGCATCGGGCTGAGGGATGATCCTTGCGGGACACCGCAGATCGTCAAATGTACATTGCAGCACAACATAAAAACAACCATGGTGACAACTCTTTTTACTGTGAACCAAGAAAGCAAACAGATGCGGCGCCTTGAGCCTTTCTTGGCTCTGAAAACAAATGGGCACCCGGAGCCCTCTTGCTCTGGGCTCGCAACGGAGTGCTCCGGGAACCCCTTGGGCTTAGGACAACAAATGTGGGGCCCTGGGTTGTGCAGAAACACCGGTGGAGCGGCCCGGCCCGCTGCCTCTCGGGCTGCTCAAAGGTTATGCCCAGACCCCCACGGGGCCCTGACGAACAATGGCGCCCCACAGACACAGGTAGCGCTACTGGGGGGGCGGACACCGGCAATGTGCCCCGACGCCCCCTGCACAACACTGAACTCCGGGACACCACTCACCGGTATCTGTGGGCAGGATGGAGACTCCTTCTCCGGTCATCGGCGTCTGCAGGCGGGAGAGTTCCTCTGGGCAGACTTGCTGGTGCCGTGGGCGAGGCTCCTACTCTCCGGGGCCTCGCTGAGGACGGGACGGTTGCTGTAGGCTCCTTCTCGCTCTGAGGCTGCGGGGCGGTACTTCCGGCCATGCCGCGCTGCAATTGGCCAGCCGGCCAACCACTTCCAGGTCGTCGCAGGCAGCGCGGCGGCCCGGCGGGGTCTTCGCACACTCTTGGGCTGCGGCGGGGAATTGGAGGTTCCCTCGGTAATTCAAATATGAAGCAAGGTGGGCACTCGTATTGGGAATAAAGCAGGGAAAATGCCGGGTGGGCACCGGCTTGGGTGCAGGAGTCCCTGGTGGGGTAAATGCGGCGTGGCAGCCGCGAAAAAGTAGCGGAATGCAGGGTGGGCACCTGCTTTAAAACAAGAGGCACAAAGGGGGATCCCCACGCCAGCGAATCCCTCGAGGTAGGTGAAAGCAGCTCCGGGATGCATTAAGAGTGGGAGTGCTCCCAGCACTCAGGAAATAGAGCTCCCAGGTGCTAGGCAGAATGAAGCGCTGGGCAAAATAAAGCGCTTCCAGGCGCTAGTGTCCCAAAAGTCCAGGGACCAGCAAAAAGTCCTTCAGGAGGTGGGGGGGGGGAGGGGGGCAGAGGCAAGGCTGGTCCCAGAGCCAGCTCACAGGGTCCTCCTAGGCAGGGAGGCAATCCCCAGTGGCGGTCCTCCTGGCGCCCAGCAGCCCCCCTCAGCTTGGATCCAGGAAGAGAACAAATTGCAAGGGGACACAGCCCCTTTTTATACATCAAATCTCTTTGTCTCAGGGTGCAGGGTGGGGGGGAAACCAGTCGCAGCTGGTTTTGGAGTACTTTGTTTTCCCCAGCCACCCTTTCCATTCACTAGGCAGGCTAGGGTCATCAGTCGCAGCACAGGGGGCGGAGCCAGCATTGTGTGGGGAAAGCCCAGCCCTATTCAGGTCCCAGGTGCACCACTCCCTCACATCACACATGCTAATCTCAACACTCACCACCGGGGCAGACCCATCCAGACTCCTGGGGCCGGGCTCACCAGCCAGCTCCAGCCAATCACACGCCAGCACACTCACTACGCACACCCATGTCTAGAAGTGGCACTTCCACACTAGACACATACACGCCGCATACATCATTGCGCAGCATTCAATCACACGAGTCCGCACATACCAGACTCGAGCCAGCACACCCCACGCATCAGGAACTACCAGGGACACATACATTCCCCATGCATTCCTATGGGAGGGCAGGCCTATCTCACCACATGCACTCAGAGTGCGCACGCACTTTCCACTGGGAAACAGTGAAAGTGCGCAGAAACCAAAAATCACCATCACCAGGTCACCATTAAAAGCATAAAGTTTAGGGGTGAACCTGCCAGAAGGGCCAAGTCCAACAACCATGCTGTGCAAAGACAGACCAATCTATAGGTTTCCAGAGAAACTGCAAAATGACTATATTATTACTTACAAAAAGTGATTTCAGAGGCGTAAAAACGCAAAGATGTGGCGTTTCTAAATCACTACCCAATATACCAGTGCAATTGCTCTGCAAGGGGCAAACCCACAGATGAGTGCTTTTCATCCTTCTGATGCCCTGAACTTCCAGATGCAAGTCCATAGGAAAGGGGCATAACAACCCCATAAAGCGAGTGGTACGAAAACGGTAAAGTTTTAATCATGCATACGTTTGATCAGAATAATACTTGTTCCCTTAAATTACATAAAAGTAATCTCACATACCAAGGTGCACAATGACCAGCCTTCCAATGACACAGTCACAGTTCTGCCCAGGGAACACAGTGCTGGGGTGTCGGAGCTGGATGCATTTGACAGCGGCCCCTGGCGCATGAACCTCTTCTGTTGGAAGGTATTGTAACTCTGCAATGGAAAGAAACAACGCAGATAGAGTTATTACTTCATTTTCAGGTTTAGTGTTTTTGGCAGAGTAGCTAAAGTACTTTTTCTGAGCTGGAACCTGTACAACCTTTTCTGTAGATTCTGGGGCAGTTAATGGCCACAGGACAATGCTTGCAGAGAGGAACACTTGACTCTCAAGGGGTAGTGGAGTCGAGCAGCGAAGGATTACTACAGTAGGTGGTATGTGTAGAAACACCATACAGCATGGCATGAGAATAACTTTCATTAGAACCAATGGCACTGGTTGGAAAATAACTAGAGCTTTATTTACAACTAGAACTAGAGGCACAAAACAGAAATATTACCCCAGAGCCAATTTTAGAGTTTATGGGCTAGGGATTTGATTTATACAGAATAAGGTCCCCTATGGCCAACGTTACCCATGGGCGAAAAGCTTGGGTTATCTCAAGTCCTGAGAACGGTTGATATTGGCCAGAAGTTTATAAAAGATGGAGCCTTATTACCAATGTTAAACAAGGGGAAATAGCTCAGGTGTACTTGGCAGGCTTTGTAGACATTATTGTTCATATACCCTGAACCAGTTCATAAAATAGAATGGTGGACAGATGGCAAAATGTCTGAAGCCTGTGATACATCAATCAATCAATCAATCAATCAGGTCATTTGTAGAGCGCACTACTCACCCGTAGGGTCTCAAGGCGCTGGGAGGGGGGGGGGGTGCCGCTACTGCTCGAACAGCCAGGTCTTGAGCTTCTTCCTGAAGGAGAGGTGGTCTTGGGTCAGGCGCAGATTGGTCGGAAGTGAGTTCCAGGTCTTGGCTGCCAGGTAGGAGAAGGATCTTCCTCCTGTTGTCGCTCTTCGGATGCGGGGGACGGCGGCGAGGGCGTGGTTGGTTGATCTGAGGAGGCGCTTGGGAGTGTAGAAGCTGATCCGGTTGTTGAGGTAGCTCGGGCCTTGGTCGTGTAGGGCTTTGTGCGCGTGGGTGAGGAGCCGGAAGGTGATTCTCTTGTTGACCGGGAGCCAGTGCAGATCTCTCAGGTGTCCGGTGATGTGGCTGCGTCGGGGGATGTCGAGGATGAGTCTCGCCGAGGCGTTCTGGATCCGCTGGAGTCTCTTCTGGAGTTTGGCCGTGGTTCCGGCGTAGAGGGCGTTGCCGTAGTCCAGTCGGCTGGTGACGAGGGCTTGGGTGACCGTCTTCCTCGTCTCGGTGGGGATCCACCGGAAGATCTTGCGAAGCATGCGCAGGATGTTGAAGCATGACGAGGAGACGGCGTTGACTTGTCTGGTCATGGAGAGGGAGGAGTCCAGGATGAAGCCCAGGTTGCGTGCGTGGTCCGTCGGTTTGGGTGCGGTGCCCAGGGCGGGGGGCCACCAGGAGTCGTCCCAGGCGGAGGGCGTGGAGCCCAGGATGAGGACCTCCGTCTTGTCTGAGTTCAGTTTCAGGCGGCTGGTCGTCATCCATTCGGCTACGTCTCTCATCCCTTCGTGCAGGTTGGCTCTGGCGGTGGCGGGGTCGTTGGTCAGGGAGAGGATCAGCTGGGTGTCGTCGGCGTAGGAGATGATGTTCAGGTTGTGTTGGCGTGCGATGGCCGCGAGGGGGCTCATGTAGACGTTGAAGAGGGTTGGGCTCAGCGAGGATCCTTGGGGTACGCCGCAGATGACTTTGGTGGCCTCTGACTTGTACGGTGGTAGGCGGACTCTTTGTGTTCTTCCGCCGAGGAAGGAGGTGATCCATTCCAGTGCCTTCTCCTGGACTCCGATGTTGCTGAGGCGCTGTACTAGGGTGCGGTGGCAGACAGTGTCGAAAGCCGCGGAGAGGTCCAGGAGGATGAGGGCCGCTGTTTCTCCGTTGTCCATCAGAGTTCGAAGGTCGTCGGTGGCGGCGATGAGGGCGGTCTCCGTGCTGTGGTTCGCTCGGAAGCCGGACTGTGAGGGGTCGAGGGATCCATTCGTCTCGAGGAAGGCGGCCAGCTGTTTGTTGACGATCTTCTCGATGACTTTGGCCGGGAACGGGAGGAGCGAGATGGGACGGTAGTTCTTGAGGTCGGTGGGGTCTGCTGTGGGTTTCTTGAGGAGAGCGCTGATTTCGGCGTGCTTCCAGCTCTCAGGGAAGGTGGCGGAGTCGAAGGAGGTGTTGATGATGTCCCGCAGGTGGGGTGCGAGGACAGCGTCGGCCTTGTTGAAGACGTGGTGAGGGCAGGGGTCAGTCGGAGATCCGGAATGGATGGAGTTCATGGTGCGGATGGTGTCTTCGGTGCTGATCGGGGTCCAGGTGCGGAGGGTGGTGGATGGTGGAGTCGTTGCGGTTGTGGCTTGCGTTGGTTGGTTGTTGAAGCTGTTGTGTATGTCCGTGATTTTGTTGTGGAAGTAGGACGCGAGGGAGTTGCAGAGGTCTTGCGACGGGGTGATGTCGTTGTTTCCGGCGTTGGGGTTGGAGAGCTCTTTCACGATGTTGAAGAGTTCCTTGCAGTTGTGTGCGTTGTTGTCCAGCCGGTCCTTGTATGCGTTTTTCTTGGTGGCGCGGATCAGTTGGTGGTGTTCTTGACATTAGTTACAAGGCATTCTTAGGAGAAAGGTTGGACAAATGTATTGTTTGCTATACGGGAGAAAATCTACTGTATGCACCACAGATGTTTCTTCTCAAAATGTCACCAATAAAATGGGTTTTTATGTCTGTGCCAACAACATTTTCAACTTCTCTAAAACAGTATTAATATGCATGAGACTCGCTGTGCCCCGGATACTAGTTTCTGCATGTTTTCAACTCATTGACATACTTCTTGTATTTGACATAACTGGACTCTGAGATTTTAGAGCTGTCTAACAAAAAACATTGTTTACAAAATTAGTACAAAGTGTGCTTAACAAAAATATAATGCTTTCGATGTCTCAACTATTACCCTCACTACTGACTGCCTTTTCATCCAGGCCACACACACAGCTAACCTTGTTCAACTGAGCTGAAACTCTAAACTAGCTAAAAAAATACAGAACAGAATATAACCAGGGCAGGAAGGCAGAGGGCCACAAGGGTCAAGAAGGAAGGCGAGGGAGGGACGGGAGGTAATGTAGGCTCACACCACTTTGTGGCAGCACCCCCCTTCAGCAATCATCTTGAGCTAGGCACACTTGAGAGCCTCCCCAATCTTAACATTATCCAAAGTTCAATAATCTTCAAGGAAGGGGGGCTCTGTGTCACACAGCCATTGTGTAGTCCTTCAGACTTTTCAACTTTTGCCGTCTAAATACACTTGGAAATATTTTGACAATGTCTCTATACGAATTTAGCCTCAATGGAATTCTTCAGAAGAGTAGTCCATACCTTTATAGGTGGAGGCCATGCTTCCGTTCCTCCGTTTTGGTGGTAATAACAGGTAGCCCTAAAAGTCCTGCAGCTGTGATGCGATGGGGGCCCGCAGTCCGGGACAGCGGGTGCCCACTGCTTCTAGACGCGCACACTGCCGGCAGAGGCCCGGGTCGCCAGGCACACTGGCCCAGGTCTCAGGGCGGAGACAGGGATCTTCGCGGGATGCACCGCAAGCACCAGTCCCCAGCGGTAGCCGCATCGGGCCAGGTCTCGGCCCCGGGAGCATTAAAGGTGGCTCCGGCATCCCAAGACTCACTTCACAGGCTCACAAGGATCACTGAATGCGGGTACATAGGCCCCCGCGAAGCCGAGCCACAGCAGGCAGAGCCGTGCTGATGTCACTGTCATCCCTCGCCGGCCATCCAGTACGCCAGAGCTCGTGGCAATCAGGTCTCGCAGGGAGGGGAGACCGGCCGATTTCAGAAAAACGGGGAGGTGCCAGCTACAACAGGGGCATCACTGTGCAGGCGAATGAAACCAATATAGGGCGGTGGGCCGGCAAAGGGCCCGGGATCTTTGCGGCAGCTGCCGCCACTTTAAAAGTGCAGCGCGGAAGGTCCAGGAGACCAGGGCCGCCCACACTGTTCCAAATCACCAACCACTGTCCCAAAAGGAGCTCCGGAGGGCCCCAGGCAGCAAGGCTCTCGCTGCAGGGTGTCCCGATGATAGCAGATGGCTGAGCTGACGATGGAGGGGTCCGGAGCACACTTAAGGTGCAACCACCATCTTGACGCTCGTAGCCAGAGGTTCGAGTCTTACAGCGCATATTCTGGATACAATATTGACTGGGGCAAATCTGTGCCATTTTCCCCAGACGCTCCAGGTGGAGATTGCTGATTTCCAATATTTGGGTATATTTGTGACTGCCCATAGAGAGACGCGTTTGGCCTGGGACCTGGGACGGGAGGTGTCCTAATTTTCAATAAGAGGCAGAGAGATGGCGAGCACTGCCCCTCGCTCTGTTGGGAAGAGCAACTGTCTCTAAATGATAATGCTTCCTAAATTGCTCTACACCTTACAAAATACGTACTATTCAGTTCCCGAGGCGATGTTCACTAAGATAAAGGAAAACTTGCGGGCCTTGTTGTGGGTGGTGCTCTAAACCTTACAACGCAACCCATACAACAGTGATATTGCACTCCAGGATGTAAGGGCCTATTACTGGGTGTAACATCTGGTGGATATCAATGACTGGTCATTTGCGCCGCAAGACCACTCGACGTACCAACAAGAGTGAACAAAGTTCACGATTTAGTCCTACTCCCCCACTTGTAACATGGGAAGGGAATCCAAAAGCTACTACCAGCGACACGGGTGGTGATAGAGACCTGGAGAGTAACTAGATGTATGAAGTGGACATGGAAGACCCTGCTCAGGGGGGACATGTCTATGCAAATTGAGGAAGCTCAGATGGTTTCAGCTCACTTCAAAGAAAGTATAGTATGAGTTCCAAACAATGTAGGAAATATGTCGAACCATACATGACAGGCAGAATGTATAGGAGAGTTGGATCGGCCAGAGTACGCCCCCTTGAGGATCTATCTTTGAAGACTATTTCCCTTAACTTCAAAACTATCAATAAAAACATGCAGGAATATTAGGAAATGGCAAGCTTGTGTTGATGTACCAGCCCAGTGAGTGGTACAGAGACCCGAGAAGACTTAGGGTAGCATTCTCAGCACCACCAAAAAGTCTTGTGGCTCTCTGATGAAGGAATTAATCCAGAAACGCATGTCTAGAGTTACACAGCAAAAGCTGCACCAACAAGGGTGAAAAATGTAAGACTACAACTGAATTAAGTGTTCTAATGCACTGCATTTACTATGGTGCATTGGGACAAATTTGAGTGCTAGGATGTGAGGCGGTGTGCTCCCACTCAATTTACTGTTCTCACACCAATCGAAAACAATTTGGGAAAAGTGTTGGAAACTAAAAGGAGGGACATTTATTATTCCCACTCGAATCTAACCCAATTAGGAAAACATGTTGGACACTAAAGGTGTGACATTTACTATTCCAATCCAACCCAAAACAATTGGGAAGGTGTTGGACACTAACGGAGTAAACTTTACTATTTGCACTAAAATCCAAAGCTTTTTATGCAAGATGCTACAAACAAACGATTTTATATACACAATCATTACTCCATACACAACATGTATAATATATCAAATAAATTAAAACTTCACCTAAAAAACTACTAACACTAACCAAAACTACAAACATATGTATTCATATTTAAACTGTAAACGGTTGACTAATTTTAAAACACTATTAATAATGTATTTTTTACATTTACTACCATTTCTACACCAATTACCAGAAAAAATAAAATCATAATAGAAATAAATGATAATATTTGAAGTATTAATTTAAAAAAATACTTTACAATGACTATCATTTTCAACAAAAAATTATAAACCTTATATTAAAAAATAATTACATGTTTAACAGTAGAAAAATAATTTACTTGCTTACATTTGTTATACAAGTTACACTTAAATATTTATTCATATAAGTAAGTTTGTCTTTTATTATACTTAACATCCATTAAAATTATTTATGGGAAGTGTTCTTTTAACAACATTAATTTATACATTTTGCAATATTCATTTGCATATCATTAAAATAATGAACATTAAATGCACATTAAAATATCAATTCTCTACATTGTTGTGGTACCATGGGGTTCTTTCCTGAGCCCTACCGTGCTTAACATGCATGTAACTCTTAAAGAAATTAATTTGGTCATTGAACGGGTCTTTTGTGTGTTATGCTATTGACACACAGCCTATGCGTAGGCTGTAAGGGAATACGGATTGTGCAAGCAGCAATTTCGACTGCAGTTTCAGAATCAATGTCAATCAGTTGAAACTGGACCCTGAAAGGATAGGTAGTGTTCCGCTCTCCTCCCCAACAATCTGGCCCTCTTCATGGTGGTCGAACACTTTGGCCCGTTGCCCAAGTTGCACCAGATAACTGTAAGAAATCTTGGGGTACCCTTTGAAGATGAGCTCCTTCAAGGCCCCGCCAGTGGCGAGGGTAGGCCAATTCTGTTTGAGAGCAGAGGTTCGTTACATAGAGTGACTGCATGGATCTTGGTTTATGGGATGCAATTTTTGTGTGTGTGTGGATGCAGAAGCAGATGCCAGAACAGGGGTCTTTGCACGGTTTTCTGCTTCTAGGTCTACTTTGGCCTAGGGTTTATGGGATGCAATTTTTGTGTGTGTGTGGATGCAGAAGCAGATGCCAGAACAGGGGTCTTTGCACGGTTTTCTGCTTCTAGGTCCTTTTGGTAGAAAAATTATGTTCCTCCCACAAATAGAGGCAGCTATAAGTGTGGTTACATGTTACAGAAGCAATAAACAATGGCATACCATGCATAGTAATCAGCATAATCAATGGTCTCTCTCGTCAAGTGGCATGTTTATGATCAGGAGGGTAGCAGTGGACATTTGGGGATGGAATCAATAAAAGTGTTTGCATGGTTGCTAAACAGAGATTATGACATTCACTATCCATCTCCAGAAGTCTAACACCAAAGAAGGAGGTTTAGCTTTGCTAAAGTTAGAAGTTTCCCCGCGACAGCTGGCCCAAGGGTAACTTTTTCGAGCTTGGAGGGGGGTCACTGAAAGCTCAATCTCTGCACCTGAGCAGCAAATACTTGCACCATACCTGGGCGGTGAACAATGTTGCCTTCTCTTCCGTCACAACTCATCTTTGGTTTGTTTTTGTGTTCAAAATACCATCAAAATCGAGAAATGAAATGGCAGATGGACCTGATGAAAATGTAAAGTTTGAAATATGAAAGGGTTGTTAATAAACATACAATTGACATTTATTCTTACGAAACAACTTAATGCGGTGGATCAAAATAAAGTGAAAGTGAGTGCGTGATTGTGTGGTAGTGTCTGCGTATATATGTCCTTTTTACTCATAAAAAGCAGATTGCACGTACTGAAACCCATTAGCACCGATACAGAATGTACAGAATATTTTATTTTGGAAACCAACTTAAATGTTTCTAATAGAGACAGTCTCCACCTCCTTTGGGCAAGGACTGTCTCAAAGTGGACACTGCCTTTCGATCTGGTGCATTTCAAGGCAATGACAGTACTCAATCAACTCATGTTTATACTTTTTTTTAATTTAACATTTTAAGTATATCACATTTTACTACACCTACTTAAATGCATGGTTCAGAAGAGGTTACGCAATACCCTCCATCAGTGTGAAAAGGCACCCTAAACTGGCTGATGGCCTGGAAACCTGGGATGCACAAGGGCAGACACAGAGGACCTGCAACTATTTCTCAACTGGACACAGCACATTTATATATGATGCATATCTGACTTTTATGTGTAACCTAACATATGTTTGAGGGGTATTACACCGAGTACTGTGTCACGACACACAGTTTGGAAAGCTCTGCACTAAATGAATAGCAAAAGAGTGTGATATTTGAAATATGTATTTATACTTTTATGATGTATTCTAACCCCATGCAGAGTATGGTTCACATTTAACAGCCTCAGAGTCTTTGTCCCAAGAAACGTCATGAACATTCTAATACGCCATATAAATGCATCAAGCACATTCTAAAAAGCGCTTTGACGCCTCGTCAGGGGTAGTAAGCGCTATATAAATGCAATTACAATACATTACTATGCATTATGTGTGAGATAAGGACAGCACTGACAGGACAGTGCAGGTGTTTACATGAATGAATGTTAGTATGTGTGTTACACGTACAACCGTGTGTATAGTGTATGAATGATTCGATGGATGAATGTGGGAGACGAGAGCAGCGCGTCTTGAAGGGCCCTTCGCACCAGGACTCAGGGCCGCTTTCAAACAACAAGCACTGGCGCTGCTCACAGACCCCCCCGCCCCCCATACTGACCTCTGGCCTGGGTCTGGCGACGCAGAGCTCCAGAGCCCCGAGGCGCTGATGCTGCTGAACGGGCCTGGCCAGGGGCGAGCACACGAGGCAGCGGGGCCGCGACAGAGACCGCGAGGCCGGAGCCGCATCAACGGCCATGCGGGGATGGACTCAGGCAGAGCATCAACCTGACTTCCGTATCCGCTATCACGACAAGTACTTCCGGCACACTGTAAGACTTCCGGAAGAACCGAGTGCGCATGTGCACAGAAGAGATACTGCTCTCTTGCCTGATCTGCAGGCAGGGAAGGGAAGAGCGAGCATGCGCAGGAAGCAGACACTGCTCGCCGGGACCGCACGGTCACAGAGGAAAAGAGTGCGCATGCGTAGAGGAGTGACACTGCTCGGTGGGACAACAACAATGAGGGGTGAAGCATCAGGGGCCCAGTGCAGGCTGGAACTGATCTCATACAATCACACCCGTGAGCCTTTGCGAAGAAATGCAGGACGGAAGTCAGACATTCTAGCTGAAAGCATTGTTACACCGACCATATCTTTGTTTTCTTTACGACATCCCCACCCCCCTTGTTAAATTACATTTAATGGCAGTATTCCAAGGAAGGGCAATTCATGCTGCAATACATCAATAGAAACGTATGGCTGTTAAGAAGTAGTCACGATTCAGTAGAGGTTATTAAGTATGAGTTTATTAATAACAGCCCCACACCGATGGTGGTGCGTGGGTCAGTGGAACCATCTGTTGTGACAGATCATAACAAGGATGGTGAACCTGGAGGGAATGGAATGTAGGGGAACTAATCAGGGGGGCTCACGCGCTGGGGAGGGGAAGGTACCAAGCGCAGGCAGGGGGGTAGCATAGGTGAGATACAACACATCTTCCTCTCTTGAGAATTTAAACAACTGTGCCACAGGGTGTGGTAAACATTAACATGACGGAGGATGAGCTAAGGGCAGCTAGTCACAGACAAAGTCCTCTAAACGTTTTGGTCTTCGGATGGTTCTGCCAAACCTCCCTGAGATTAACGGTAAGTCAGGTGCACATTCAGAGTCAGAATGGGAATCATGGCTAGTTCTGCTAAACCTACTACTGAACCTGTGACCGTCAACTTCAGACCTCTGTGCCGGTCACTCCTCCACGCACTGCGCACACTCCCCGTGGGTGTGCCCTGCTGCCCGTTCCCGCCGCTGCTCGCAGCTGTGCCCCTGACCACGAGGCGTGGTCTCTGCTTCTGAAGCGCAGCGCCGCTTCTGCTGCCTGCGTGACCTTTTCTTTTCCTGCCTCTGCACTCTGGTCTGTCCCCCCTGTGTTGGGACTGCTTTCCCCCGCTTTGCCCAGCTTTTTTCTTCCTGCCAGTCTCTTGCCCAGTCCGCCGCTTTTCCCGCCGTTTTTACTCCCGCTGTGCCCCCGCCACATCCCCGCTCCCCGCCGCTGATCCCCTGCGGCCCCGCCCCCCTCCACCAGGAGCCTTCCCATTCGCCGCCCCGCTCCCGCCTCCCAGCTGCCCCTCCCTCGCTCCGCCCCCTCCACTCTCCTCTTATGGCAGAGTGGCCAACGCGCAGCGTGCACGCGCAGCGGGCGCGCCGATTGCGCGCTGAAGGCGCGCCAAAGGTAAGCCCGTCTGCGCCCTCCGCGCCTGGACCGCGCCCAGTGCCAGGACCCCTGGCCCTCGCAGACCCCAGCCCTCCCGCCGGACCTACGACGCCGCCACCATCATCGCACTCAACACCGGCCGAATCCCAGGCTGCTACCGAGCCACCCCGAAACGGACCCACGGACCCTTCAGCTGCCACGCCTGCAAGTTCACCTGCATCCGGACCTGCCCCGCACCAACACCCGCCAAGCCGAACAGCAGCAGCAACCACCTGAAGTGCATCCTCCTCAACACCCGCTCCGTCCACAGACACGCCATCGAACTCTGGAACCTCCTCGACACCACAGCTCCTGACGTCGCCTTCCTCACGGAAACCTGGATGAACGACTCCTCAGCGCCCGACATCGCCATCGCCATCCCAGAGGGCTACAAGATCATCCAAAGGGATCGCATCAACAACACAGGAGGAGGCATCGCCATCATCCACAGGGACACCATCCGCATCACGACCAACACCGACGACACCCTGACAACCGCCGAACACCTGCACTTCCAGATCCACACCGACCCGAAGACCACCCTCAGAGGCACCCTGATCTACCGACCCCCGGGACCACGCACACAATTCAGCGAGGACATCGCCGACCTCATCAGCCCGCAGGCCCTCCCCTCCGCTGACTACATCCTCCTGGGGGACATCAACTTCCACCTGGAGAACAACAACGACCGCAACACCATCACCCTGCTCGACAACCTAGCCAACCTCGGCCTCAAGCAGCTGGTGTCCACCCCCACCCACCTCGCCGGACACACACTCGACGCTGTCTTCTCATCCAGCAAAGACATCGCCTTCAGCCACGCCACCGGACTCCACTGGACGGACCACAGCTGCGTCCACTTCACCTTCAAAAGAACGACGAGCCAGCACCCTCCCTCCAGCTCAGCGAACCCCAGCCAGGCCGCCGACAACCTCACGAAGTGGATCAGCAACTGCGCGGACGAACTCGCCCCACTGAGGACCCCGCCCAGCAGACCCGGCAGCAAGAAGGCCCCATGGTTCACCGACGAACTCAAGAGCTCCAAGAAGAACTGCCGAGCCCTCGAGAAAACCTGGAGAAGAGAACCAACACCGGACAACATGACCACCCTCAAGCTTGCCACCCGGAAGCACCACCAACTGATCCGCGCCACCAAGAAAACTGCATTCAAGGACCGGCTGGACAACAACGCACACAACTGCAAGGAACTCTTCAACATCGTGAAAGAGCTCTCCAACCCCAACGCCGGAAACAACGACATCACCCCATCGCAAGACCTCTGCAACTCCCTCGCCTCCTACTTCCACAACAAGATCGCGGACATACACAACAGCTTCAGCACCCAACCGACGCACGCCACGACCGAACCACCGCCCCCCACCACCACCCTCCGCGCCTGGACTCCGATCAGCACCGATGACACCGTCAGCATGATGAACTCTATCCACTCCGGATCTCCAACTGACCCCTGCACTCACCACGTCTTCAACAAGGCCGACGCCGTCATTGCACCCCACCTGCGGGACATCATCAACACCTCCTTCGCCACCTTCCCGGAGAGCTGGAAGCACGCCGAACTCAGCGCCCTACTCAAGAAACCTACAGCGGACCCCACCGAACTCAAGAATTACCGCCCCATCTCGCTCCTCCCGTTTCCAGCCAAAGTCATCGAGAAGACCGTCAACAAACAGCTGGCCGCCTTCCTCGAGACGAATGGATCCCTCGACCCCTCCCAGTCTGGCTTCCGAGCCAACCACAGCACCGAGACCGCCCTCATCGCTGCCACCGATGACATCCGAGCCCTGATGGACAACGGAGAAACAGCGGCCCTCATCCTCCTAGACCTCTCCGCGGCTTTCGACACTGTCTGCCACCGCACCCTAGTGCAGCGCCTCAGCAACGTCGGAATCCAGGAGAAAGCACTGGAATGGATCATCTCCTTCCTCGACGGAAGAACACAGAGAGTCCGCCTACCACCGTACAAGTCAGAGGCCACCGAAGTCATCTGCGGCGTCCCTCAAGGATCCTCGCTGAGCCCCACCCTCTTCAACGTCTACATGAGCCCCCTCGCGGCCATCGCACGCCAGCACAACCTCAACATCATCTCCTACGCGGACGACACCCAGCTGATCCTCTCCCTGACCAACGACCCCGCCGCCGCCAGAGCCAACCTTCACGAAGGGATGAAAGACGTAGCCGAGTGGATGACGACCAGCCGCCTGAAACTGAACTCAGACAAGACGGAAGTCCTCATCCTGGGCTCCTCGCCCTCCGCCTGGGACGACTCCTGGTGGCCCCTCGCCCTGGGCACCGCCCCCAAACCGACAGACCACGCACGCAACCTGGGCTTCATCCTGGACTCCTCCCTCTCCATGACCAGACAAGTCAACGCCGTCTCCTCGTCGTGCTTCAACATCCTGCGCATGCTACGTAAGATCTTCCGGTGGATCCCCACCGAGACCAGGAAGACGGTCACCCAGGCCCTCGTCACCAGCCGTCTGGACTACGGCAACGCCCTCTACGCCGGAACCACCGCCAAGCTCCAGAAGAGACTCCAGCGGATCCAGAACACCTCAGCCAGACTCATCCTCGACATCCCACGACACAGCCACATCTCCGGACATCTGAGAGACCTCCATTGGCTCCCCGTCAACAAAAGAATCACCTTCCGTCTCCTCACCCACGCACACAAAGCCCTTCACGATCAGGGCCCGAGCTACCTCAACAACCGCATCAACTTCTACGCTCCCAAACGCCACCTCCGATCAGCCAGTCACGCCCTCGCCGCCATTCCCCGCGTCCGAAGAGCGACAACAGGAGGAAGGTCCTTCTCCTACCTGGCCGCCAAGACCTGGAACTCCCTCCCGACCGACCTGCGCCTGACCCAAGACCACCTCTCCTTCAGGAAGAAGCTCAAGACCTGGCTGTTCGAGCAGTAGCAGCACCCCCCCCCCCCCTCCCCCAAGCGCCTTGAGAGCCTCCGGGTAAGTAGTGCGCTCTACAAATGTCTTGATTGATTGAGAGTCAGAATGTGGGTCATCATGACCACTTCGATTGTATGTCGAAGTGCTGGGATAGGCACCAACAGACCGATCTGTCGATTGACCATCATCTGAGTCAGTGTCAGGTTGGAGATCGTGTGTGATGACATCCCTAGGCAAATTACTCTCTTCAACACAAGATTTGTCAACGTCTACCCACAGATCATTGCTAACAGTGACATGTTGTTGTTGAATGTGAGACTTGTCACCAGGATGATACTTTGCCAGTCTGCTCATGTGCCATACTTTCCCATCGCTGAGTCTTGCCGCATTGTTAAACAGTTCATCAATGTAAAGAGGAACAGTGAATCTGCTTTCTCCTTTCTTTACTTTTTTTTCCAAACAAACTTTCACCAGATCGCCTACTTTAAAAGCATGTCCTTTAGTACTGTGTTTCGAATCATACCATTGCTTGTAGTATTTCTGAGCTTTGATAATGTTATTCCTGATGTTATCAGGTGACCACTCAATTTGTTTTGATTTGGGCATCCAACCCAGGTCGATGCTCAAAGGCTGTCTGCTTCTCATGAGAACAAATGGTGCAGTGCATGTGCTGGCACACGGAGATATCCTGAATGCCCAGATGAGTTTGTAAATTTCTTCTTCCCAGTTTTGGTTTGCATTTCTAGATAGTTGTATATGTCCCTTTAAGACACGGTTGAAACGTTCAGTGAGACCATTACCTTCTGGGTGGTAAATTGAAGTGGTGTGATGAGTGATGTAGTTCCTTGCTAGAAACGACTTGAATGCCTCTGAGCAGAATTGCGGACCATTATCAGTGAGTACCGATTTGGGTAATCCTTCACTCAAAAACAGTTTGTCCAGAAAATTAATGAATTCTGAGCTGTCAATTTCTTCGACAATTTTTATTTCAGGCCATTTGGAGAAATGATCTATTGCCACAAGGATGTATTTGATTTCGCCGTCGTGACCTTCGATGGGCCCCACTATGTCCAAGCCAAGCTTCTCCCATGCCATTAGGGGGGGTTGAATTGGAGAGAGACTGACTTTAGACGTTTTGAGGGTTTTGTCAGAGTCACAGCATTCTACACAGTTCCTGACCTGGACCTCAATTTGTTTGTCAATACCCGGCCACCAATAACTTGACCTGACTCTTTGCTTAGTCTTGGTGATGCCAAGGTGGCCAATGTGGCACAATTTTAGAATTTTGTCTCTGAGCGTGACAGGGGCTATAGCTTTACCGATTCTGTACAGCACACCATTTTCCCAACTGAGTTCATTTCTTGTTTCCCAGTACGGTTTGATAGTGTCATTTAGGTTGCGCTTTTCAGGCCATGCAGAGTTGACGAATTTGCATACCTCTTGCAGCGTTGAGTCATGCAACATGTGTTGTCCCCATTCTTCCGCCGATATTCCGTCCAGGTCTGTGTTGAAGAGCAGCGCCACTTTCTCCTCATCTTCCTGTGTGGCCATGTTTTCTACGAGAGGCAGAGGCAGTCTGCTGAGGAAGTCAGCAATTTTGTTTTTCACTCCTGGCCAATATTCCACTGTGTAGTTGTAATCCAACAGTTTGATTGACATTTTGCTCAGTCTTGGTGAAGCATTTTGCAGACCCGAGGCAGACAGTATCTTGATCAATGGCTTGTGGTCTGTGCGAAGATGGATTTCATACCCCCACACATATGCTCTGAAGTGATTGAGCGCCCATGAACAGGCCAGCATTTCGCGCTCAATTACCGAGTACTTTTCCTCTGCAGAGGTGAGCGACCTGGAGGCAAAGGCTACAATCCATTCATGGTTCGATGCGTCCTTCTGAGCTAGAACAGCACCAATTCCATTGTTGCTAGCATCGGTCGTTATGTAGATTTCTGCTTTGGGATCAAAACCTTTGAGAAAAGGTGCCTCACTGATTTCCTTTTTGATGGTATCAAAAGTGACCTGACAGTCAGGTGACCAGGCAAATTTGGTTTTATTTTTCAGTAATTGTCTTATACTGTAGGTCTTTTCTGAGAAATTCCTAATGAACTTGGAGTAATACTCCGTCAAGCCAAGAAAAGCTCTTACATCTTCTTTGCTCGAGGGACACGGAGCATTGAGGATTGCATCCACTAAACCTTGTTTGGGTTTAATACCTTCATGGCTGATGGTGTGCCCAAGGTAAATCACTTTGTCCTGTGAGATTTTACATTTGTCTAATTCTACAGTTAAACCATGCATTTTCAATTTGTTAAAAACTTGTCTAAGGCGTGTGTCATGTTCCAATTGGTTGCTGCCCATGACCAGGATATCATCTTGGAAAAACCTGATGCCATCAACACCTTCCAGAATGGATGTCATGACCCTTTGGAACAGTGCTGCTGCAGAGGCTAAACCAAAAGGTACTCTGGTAAACTGATAACAACCAGAGGGTGTGATAAAGGTTGTGAATTTTTTACTGTCAGTGTGTAGGGGGATTTGGTGGTATGCGGATTTCAAGTCTAAAATGGAAAATACACACATATCATTTGTGGCACTAAACATTTCGCAAATACGAGGCAAGGGGTATTGATCTACAATAATGTTCTTATTAAGGTCCCTGAGATCGATGCAAAGTCTAATTTTCCCATTTGGACGTTTGACAACAACCAAGGGGGAAACCCACTCCGCAGATTCCACCTCTTCTATAATACCATATGTGACAAGTTTGTTTAATTCTGCTTGAACATCATCCCTCACTGACACTGGTAGATGTCTTACCTTGTGAATGCAAGGAACAGCTGCGTCTTTTAGCTCAATTTTATGTTCGAAACTGTTCAGAAGACCAACTTTACCTGAGAACACTTCTGGAAAGTCTTTTAGTATAGCCAGTTTACAAGAATCATCAATAGACAACACCGGATCAGCGCTGTTTGGATCAAGCATGATACCAAGATCAGCTTGGTCACTCCAACCCAGGACAGAAGGGCCTTTCTTAGCAACAAAAAGTCTGCACAATGCTCTCCTGTTTTTAAATTCAAATTCTAGATCGCGAGTTCCTAAGAATTCTATGTTGTTTCCCGTGTAACTTCTAGCGATGACCTTTGATTTTTCAAGAGTTGAACCAACTTTATCCGAGAATTGCTTCCACACATTTTCGTTGATAATTGTGAAGGGAGAACCAGAGTCTGCCATCAGATTGACTGTCACACCACCCAATTTTACAGCACACATGGGTTTTTTCTTCTTAGTCGGCGTGAGTTCCAACACGTCATATTCAATTGAGAAGACATAACTGACGCTGTCGGAGTCAGAATACTCAGAATCTTCATCTGTGGAATCACTCTCTTCATGAATTTGTCGGACTTGTCTGTTTTGTTTATAAATTTTCCTATTGCATGCTTTAGCAATGTGTCCAGTCATTCCACATGACAAGCATTTTTGATGTATAGCTGGACACTTTTTAGAATCAGATAAATGGGTTGGAGACCCACAGCGATAACATCTAAGTTCGGCGAACTCATTGTCTCTGGTACTACCACGTCTGTCACTGCTTTGTCTTGGTTTGCTTAGTTCATTTCTTTTGTGATATTCATGTCTCACTTCTCTCTTATTTCCTTTGTGTTTTAGTTTGGTTGCATTTGAGGATCTAATAGCTTTAACTTCCACAGGTTCATCCATAACTGCTTTGGCGCATCTGCCAGTGAGTTCAGCTTTCTTGACCAGAGCAACAACTTCTTTCAGCGAAGCCTCTCCGTTGACCCAAAGTTTGTCCTGGATATTGGGGTTGCTCGCGTGCATAATTATTTAATCACGCACAAACTCCTCTTGCAGTGCTCCAAATCTGCATGTCAAGGCTAAGTTGTTCAAGGCCGCAACATAATCTTCAATGCTCTCTTCTTTCCCTTGCTTTCTTCTTGAGAATTTGTACCGATCAACAGCCACACACACAATGGGCGAGAAGTGATCGTCCAGATCATCTAAGGCATGCTGATATACATCATCACCAGTTCTCACTTTCTTCTCTATGTTGTTATAGGTCTTCACACCGCCTGGCCCTAAACAGTACAACAGTACTTTTTTTTTCTTCACCGCTGTGAAATCATCATCTTCCACTGTCTCAATGTAATTAATGAAGTATTCTTTCCACTCTTTCCAAGGCATGCATGGTGCACCTTTAAGAGGTAGGAACGCTTGTGGTTGAGAAAGATTTAAAGAACTAAGAGCACACATGGCGGTGGGGAACCTTCAAGATCTCACTGTTGCTTGTTGACCTTATTCTTTGTATATGAGTGGATGTGTTCAAATTACAAATAAACTGGTAGATTAACTTAATGCACCTCTTTTTGAATTAAAACTTTTCAATGTGTGTGTGAAGTATTTACTGTCACAGTTCATACATAGTCACTGGATTAGTATTTATCCAGTTGCTCAGGTAAGATATTCCTTCCCTGTTTATTCACGTTTAATGGAGCGTTGTTCAGGCTCAAAAACACAGAGACTCGAGCAACACGCTCAATTACTACGAGAGCGAGTGATGGAGTTGATGCCTAAATTATATTGCGCCATCAAGTTATGCTTGTAAAATTGGTGGCCTTGTTTTATACATTCCGCAAATTAGTTAAACATTGGCCAGGCTCGAACCTTGACTCGCGGGGAGATTTCAATCACCACTTTTTTTTTTTTAAATGGCATCCAGCGCCGCGTTCCAGTGACGTCACACGCAGCCGAGCATGCGCAGATGGCGTTGAAAAGAAGCGCGAACACAGCTGACTGGAATTGCCTGAGGAAATGCGCACAGCAATCGGAGGAACGGCTGACAGAAAAGTTTCATGAAAATACTGCCGATGACCGTAGACCACTTCAGGCACCCACAAGCAACACTTGAGAAGAGGAAAACTGGGAATGCCGTGCGGCCGTACCTCAAAGCGATGCTGCAGCTGTTAAGTCGTGACTAACTGCTCCCGCATATAGGATCCAACATGCAAGACTGCAAATCATCGGACGTCCTGAGATACTCAAATCTCGACACAAGACGTTCTTTTCCGCAGGCACTGACACTGCAGAGGATCGGGGATGCACTACCGACTTAAATGAGCGACGTCTTCATCCTTAAATGACGACAGGCAGTCCATTTTCAATCATCAGCGAAACAGCTTCATCAGGTAGGAGGAATTCGACCCGATCTCACGTTCATTAATAGTTTTCATTAAGTTATCAGATCATCAGCTGTTTCTGGAAATACCACGGTGTGAGGCTGTAGTTCCGCTCGTACTCGTCGCCACTGTTAAGAAGTAGTCACAATTCAGTAGAGGTTATTAAGTATGAGTTTATTAATAACAGCCCCACACCGATGGTGGTGCGTGGGTCAGTGGAACATCTGTTGTGACAGATCATAACAAGGATGGTGAACCTGGAGGGAATGGAATATAGGGGAACCAATCAGGGGGGCTCACGCGCTGGGGAGGGGAAGGTACCAAGCGCAGGCAGGGGGGTAGCATAGGTGAGATACAACAATGGCTGGTAAAGCAATAAATAACAAGAAAGAAAAATGGACCAAATTACGTCATCCTAAAAACACTTGAGACATCTAGAAAAACGTGTTCTCGCCCCCCACCCCCTCCGGAGCATAGGCAACCAAAGTCTGATCTTTACATTGATCTCCAAATTTCTCAAAATATTATACGACATAAGAAGTAAAACATCATATAGTGCGTGCGATACCAAAAGTGCAATTGTGACAGGAAAGGTGACTTCTTCCCTAGATATCACAATTCCCAATTATCGCAAGTTATTGCACATTCTAAAGTTTATTTATTTATTTATTTGTGCGTTTTATATAGCGCGGACTTTACCCGAAGGTGTCAGAGCGCTTCACAATAGGAACAGAACTGATAAATGAGAACATTACAAGTGAACAAAAAATAAAAGCAAACGTTACATTAAATGAAGCAATAATGACAATCGTGAGCCAACAAAATACAAGAGGAGCAAACGGTGCATTACAGGAGGAAAAAGTGACGTGTGCAGGTTACAAAAGCGTACAAAGTAAACATAGAGGTATAATACTGTAATATATGGAGGGCCCTCAGGCACAAGAACAAACGTTACGTAGGCCATGGTGGCACTTGTGCAGGTATCGAAACTAAACAAATGTAAGAGGTAGAACTAACAGTGTGTTACAAGAGAAAGTGACGGGTGCATATTACACACGAGTACCAAACACAAATAGAAAGATAATACCGCAATAAATGGCAGACTCTCAAACCACAAGAACACACTGGGAAGACACTTCCATAGTCATGTACAGTAGATTTTTCTATAATGGAAGGGCTTCCTTCAGATAATAGAGAGGACATGGATTACATTTGGAAGTGTCTTTGAAGGAGGAGAACTTTGAGGTCCGTCTTGAAGGCCTGGGAGGAGGTGGTGGTCCGGAGCTGCGGCGGAAGGGAGTTCCAGATTCTCACTGCGTTGCCTGAAAAGGATTGGGCCATCGATCTTTCCTTCTTGAAAGTGGGAGGTTCAAGCAGAAGATTTTCCGCATTACGTGATGGTCTAGAGCATAGGTCTTCAATCTATGGGGCGCGACCCCTAGGGGGGGGCGTGGAGTCATTGGCAGGGGGTCGCGCATTCACCTGCCTCACTGCTGCCTCGAATCCAAAACGCTTTTGTTTTCTTTTGGATTCGAAATAATTACATCCCAGGAGCTTCTCTGATTGGAGGACAGGGCAAAATAAGCCAATCATAATGTGGCTACGTCATCAATGCCTGTCCTCCAATCAGAGAGACTGCAGCATGCAACCAGGAAATGCCCGCAAACTTTGTCAATAAAGATGGTCCAGCACCTTCGTAATGCAGGCTGTATTTCCACGGAGTTCTGCGCCGTCACTGCTGCCTTTCAGTGGATCCAGTTGTCTTTCTTGGCGGGTGCTGCTTTCACCTCGAGTTCTTTTTTCCAAAACATCTTCGTGGCTCATTGCTGCCTCTGCATTAGGATCTCCTTCCCGGCTGGTTTCCAAGGCAACCCGAAACTTCCAGGAATAATTAGGTAAGCCCCCTCCTCATCCCCCATGCCCTGTTTTTTCAGCTGCAGACATACACTGAAACTATCTAGCATGCACGCAAAAACACACACACAGATTGTTATCTGTTTCCTTGATTGAGGTGGGTGGGGGGGGGGATCAGGAAAAAGGCTCAGGTTCATTTTTATGACGTTGGAATGGTGTTTATTTTTGGTGTACTTTCTGTTTTCGTAGCTGCAGTTACATATTCATTTTTGTGACATTTAAATGTTTATTTTCCATGTTCTTTCCGCTTTTATTCTTGTAGCAGCAGATTAATATGATGCTTCTGGCCAACTACAGTTGCCAGCCACACTTTCCCAAAAAAAGCGATGGGTATTTGTTCATTTGTAAAGAATCCATGATTGCACCTTACTTAATGTAGTGATTTTTGTAGTACAAAAAACTTTAGCACATGGAGGAATCATTTAAAAACGGTCTGGGAGAGTTCATCTGAGGACATCATTTTTTGTCAAAAAGTTCTAAATAGCAAATATTCACAAAATCGCAATACATGAGACTGGTGGCCACAATAGCGTCTCATGTCTTTTTATTACACGTAGCAGTGTTTTTTAAATAGGAAAAATAACGTATATTAAATTCAATAGGAGGTGCAATGAAATATTAGTGCAAATGTTGCAGTGACAAGAGAGAATTCTAAAGGCTCAGGAAAAGGAAGCAGTTCATGAAATTAACCCCGCAATATGGAATGAAGCTTGTGATCACGCTCTTAAAACGGCATGATGCAAAGTGCAGAAACCTGCGGCTAATGGCTGATCTATAATATCCTTGTATATCTTTATAAATGTAAACAAGAGATCACAAATTCATGTCCCTGATGTCAAGGCTATGTAGACTGGATCCACATTCTATGTACGTTCCCAGTTCTAATCTATTAGCAGCAGGTTCTTATATATACAGGACCAACTGTCTAGGTTTTGATCTAATACCTGATGCAGTCAGAATGTTCATAGGCTGTTCCACCCACTTATAGACTCCACCTAAAGGAGGGCATTGGTTGTGGTTTATAAATGCGCTAACCACTAGATTTGTGAATATGGGCTCATGGAAACCTAAATAGCCTTCTGAATTTCAGCTGTGGTTAGAAACAGATCATTATGTCCTGAAAATAAATGTATTTTAAAGATATTGGTGCTATACATAATAGAAAAATGATGACATTTGTAATTACAAAATTATGCTTTTTCATGTTTTTTGCAAGGAAACGAGATTACAAAACATGGAGTAATTTAAATTGTGCAGTTCAAATGTATTAAGATAGATTCTATAAATGACAAGCAATGGAAGTAATATTTGTGGTAATACAGCAAAACATAAGAATATGCCAGAAAATGTAGTCAACCATGTAGATACAACTACAGTTTCAATGCATAAGTATCTTCTCATGAGTAAAATCAAAGCATTACTCAGAAAACGTGGCCAAGCACTAACTCTCGAAATGTCCATTTAGTTCATTCTTAACTTTTTCATACCTCTTCTGCTATTCTGATCCCTCCCCCCAAACAAGCCTTTCTAAACCCTGCCCTCTGACTCTTCCCCCTCCGTCTCCCTTTTACTCATCCCAAGCCTCCTACTACTGCTATAAGCTCCAAAACATCTCTCTACTATCCTTCTCAATCCAAATAATATAATACCATATCCACCACTCCAAATTACTTTCCTTTTTCACTATACTAATTCACCACTAATTCTTTATGGGTTCTGGAGAAGCGTGCTACTCGCTGAAAAAGCGCTTCAACACTTCTTCAGGGGTAATTAGCGCTGTATAAACGCAATTACAATACCTTTGACATGCTGCAGCAGTGAATACTTTGTGGGTCTTCAGTTCATATAGAACACATCCCGCCATTTTGTTTGCAATGAGATTTTGTGTCCTAAACTAAGCACATGTGACTCAAGGCTGAATGGTTTCCTCCATATATATGCTGTTGTCATTGTGGTATTGAATACCAATGTGTGCCAACACTGTTCTCTCGTGGCATCATTTTCCATGACTGGTCTATAAGTTTGTCAGCAATAAAACGTCATAAATCACCCAGGTACCGGGGAGGGGAGAAGGAGGAGACAATGGCGTGCGGTAAACAGCTGTCTGTCTCATGACAAGGCCAGGCTCTTACAGAATCGCTGTGTGTACTAATTTGGAGGCCACTCAGGTCCTCGCCGACTGCCTGTGTGATCTTGAATGATCTAGTTTACCTGTCTGTTAGATTACCGGCCTCTGGGTACAATGAACTTCACCCACAAAAAAGAAACAACGTGTGTCTTTTGGCTTCCATCTCTATACAAGTGTGTTTTGCAATCTTTCACGACCTCTCTTCTGACCCTCACCCTGCAAAGGCCTTTCAAGGCGAAGGCTCAGTTTAGCCAGTCTGACCGTGCAACATGTTGTCCTCCACCTGCACCAAATGCATGGGAACACGTGCTCACAATGGATGCCATTCTCCTTCCAGACACTAAGCCTCCCACTGTACAGAATGTCTGGCCTGCATAGAAGGGCACTTCTAGGGACACTGACATGAACAAACCTTTGATTTTCTAAACACTGTTTAATACTATTTCCCCACTGTAAAATGATTTGCCGTGGTAATTGGGGGCGCTTTTGGTTGTCGATGAGGAGTACCAAGTTCTGGAATTTTTTGTCGGAGGGGGTCCTTATGCCAAACATTTTTTGACAGGGGGGTCTCAGCATCAAAAAGTTTGAAGACCTCTGGTCTAGAGCCTCCAGAGAGTTTCAGTTTATTCGCCAGGTAGCGAGGAGAGGAGAAGTGCAAGGCTTTGTGGGTGATACAAGCAGTCTTGTAGATAGCTCTAGCCTCGATTGGAAAACAGCTGAGGGTGGATAACATCGGTGTGATGTGGTCGCTTCTTTTGGCCCCATAAATGAAACGAGCTGCTGAATGGAAAACAGATTACAGTGTATCCCATTATACAATGCTTTTGCTCCCTAAAGCGCTGCTAGGCCAAGAAGGATACCGTCTTCTCCAAATGCCTAAAGTCTAGCGAGTGAAGAAAGAAAAGTGCCAATATTCCTTCAAAGTGCCAGTGCTTCCTTTTCCCTATTTAAACCTAAAGAGTTCTAATAACTACTGCACTTCACTGCCAGGCCATTTTTCTTTATTTCTGTTTGCCTCTTACCTGGGAGTGCCCACAAGTGATGGGTCTAGCCAGCGCTAAATAAAACTCAATAAATTAAAAAAATAAATACTAGCAGCCGGTTCTTCATAAAATGGAGTTGATAATTGGGCGCCCGATTCCACGGACCCCACTGATATGTCTTTTAGGTTATGTGAAAGACCTTCTGATGGCTATGCTTTTGTTGCTAGCGAAGAGTTGTGTAGCCATGCACTGGGGCCTGGCACAGGCGCCCAAAGCCAAGTCCTGGTTTCAAGATGACACTTACTGTCAAGAACAGCTTGCTAACTTTTGGGAACAGATGCCACCAACACCTCGCCCAAAAGGGATCTGGGAACTGCTCATTTTGTATCTACGCTCGCACATATCTACTCCTTACCTACATACCACGACGGATTCCCCTTCAGATCCCCAGGCCTCGCAGCCCAGACCAGTAACCTTTCTGCAAACATGCATGTGTAGCTTTGATTAATAGTTCCTTTCTTATTGAACAAGTATGCACCTATTGCCTATTCTGTACTTTAACACCTACACTATTCTGATGGAGAATGATGCCTGCCTTTCCTTTTTGCTGTAGCAATTTTGAATGCTCATCTCACTAGCTATGTTAGCAAAGGATGCTAAATGATGTTCCTTTATTTGACCTGCCCTCCTCCCTCCCCCTCATCTGCCCTCCCGCTCCATGAGTTCTTCTACTGTACCTCTTGATTTTGTATATCGCGTTTTATGGCATATTTTGGTTGCTCTACTTGTTGACCATGATTCAATAGTGTTTTTCTTTGTCTTTTATTGTAAATGCCAATAAAACAATGGGGAAAAAAGCTAAAAAGCTTCCAGGTTTGCTGAATACCGCATTTTACCTGCCCTTCTACTAATTTAGGCGCATTGGAGAATTTCCATTAAGTAGTAATAAGGGAGTGGGCAACCAACATTGCAATTAATATAAATGCTCTCTATCATTTTAACTTGTCATCTTTCCGTCTCAAATGCCCAAAAGTGCCACTCTCTGGCAGAGATAGATATCCCAATGGATGATCCCACCTCCTGCCTGGAACCCAGCACTCTACAAATCTCCAGATGTCCCCAAGAACAAAACAAAACATGTGCAACCAACCCCACGTCTGATTGCACTTCGGGCAACCCCTACTGGTGCCAGGAACTATCCTGTTCACTAATTCAGGAGTGCGATACAACATCCACTCATTAAAAAAAAGCCATGTGATGGAAATGGACTCCTCTAAAAGTTGAATAACCAAGATAATAATATATTTGTAGTATTTATGATTGCATTTGCCTCTGCTTGTTGCAAGGCAACATTACTGGAATCTTATGCTCCTTTGATTCCTGTGTGGTTTTCCCAATTTAGTCTTATCTTCTGGACCATATCATCCAACCCCAAATAAAATCATCATACCAATATCTAAAAAACAGATTAACTTTATCATCTTGGAGCAATTGTCTGGCTTTGTTTCTTGAGTCAATGTCTCAGGAACCCCACATTCTTTAGCATAAGAAACAATTTGAATAATGGAAACTAGAGGAGGGCGTTGAAAGCAATGTAACTACTAGACAGTTGATGCCAGGAAATATTTCTGAAAGTCCAGCAATCCCAAGCTCCCCCCGCCCCTTCGGTAACTGTAGCACCTATCATTTTACTCACAAGTGTTTCTGAGACCATATAAACATGATTCTTACCCTATTCATTTTTCCAAAAATAACTCATTAGATTCCCAGTTTTTCCATATCCTTGCTACTTTCCTCATCATCTTTTTGCATACAAAGTTTGCTAAAGAACACCATTCTTCAAGTTTGCCGCTCTAACTGCTTTAAAACGCACTCGATTATAAAATGCCCGCTGAGCAGGCTCTAAATGGCAACTCATAGAAGCTTCTATTGATCGTAAAAGATTTGTAATTAAAGACTTGTTATTTTTCCAGCTAATAATTAATACCAGTTTCGTAGAGCGACACAACCACAACACCACACACACACACAACCACACGCACATAACCACACACCCACATCCATACACACACACACAACCACATACAACCACACACACAAAATCACCACACCCACACGAAACCACCCACAACCACACAAACTTCACACAGCCACAGCAAAACACAACCACACACGCAACCACCCACACCTACCCATAACCACACACACAGCCACACGCAAAAGCACCACACACAGCCACATCCACACACACACCCATACACACAACCACACACACAAACAACCACACACACACAACCACTAAACCAACGCAGAGCAACATGACACACATAACCACACATATACACACAACCATGCAACCACACCCAACCACACACACAACCACAAAAAATAACACAACCACACCCACACATAACCACATCCACACAAAACCACACCCACCCACAACCAAACACCCACCCCCACAGACTCACAACCACACAAAACCACAAACAACCATACACACATAACCACACCCACCCACACCACCACAGCCACACACACATCTTCACTCATGTAGTCACTAATCCATTCATTCTAGAACCTATTGAGTGCTGCACTCACTCCTGCTCACGTCATTTGTGTACTCATTCACTGCTGCATGCACTTAGACATTTTCTCGCTGTTGCACTAGCTGACTGATCCTCTCACTTTATGCTGCACTTATTCACACCCACATATTCATTCCTGTGCTTGCTAGTCACTTCTGCTCTCAATCACTCCTGCACTGGCACACATTCACTCTACCACACCTATTAATTACTCTACGCATTCTCTACACTCACACCATACACACTTCAAAATTCACTACCTCACTCGTTCGCTTCTGTACTCACACTTTAAGTTCATTCACTACTGCAATCATTCACCAAGTGCACTGATTTATTCTGGTAGTCTTTCACTGATGTACCTATCGACCCCTTCGCTCACACATTCACATTAATTCCATGCCATAGTCATTCAACCTGTGAACTTGTGCATTCATTAATGTCTGCACACTCATTCATCCCTGTATTTCTATCTCGGTGCTACATTAACTT